>NW_027279510.1:0-212500 GCF_046629955.1 Centroberyx affinis
ATTACTGAGATGGATTGGTCTAAAGGCAAACTTTCAGCTGGGACCTTTATGATTAATATCTTTTCCTGAAACAAACTACCTCTGAAAAGGTACAGGATCCAGTGTCAGAAAGATAGATAATAAAGGATTCCCCTGTCCTCACCACAAATCCACTCACAGCAAGGATACCTGCTGTCGCTGAATACAAAGAGGCAACCAAAGTTGCCGCCTGCATGCATTGTTTTACAATGCTTTGCCTGGGTCTTCACTCCTCAGCCAGCTAGACAGGCACCTTCTCTGCATAGGTAAACATGCATAATGCTCAGCATGTAGTATAGTAATTGAAGTCACTGTGTTTGTTCATTGTCATTCATGCAGGAGTGTATTATGTCTGACACGGCACCAGTGTTATGTTAGCAGAGGAGCCGCAATGTTTTTATGTAAACATGAGTCTCGTCAGGCAGGCAGGCAGAGGAGAGGGAGCAGATGGCAGCAGCAAGGTGCACACTGGGCTACATCGCGGTCGTCTTCCAGAATAACAAGGGCTCAAGCCCAGATCCAAAGGCTTGTTTGGCACATTGTCAGCCACTGGAGATGCTCTTAATGAACATGACATCTAATCAGACGTGGTAAACACCGGTCTGCTGTCAGATGATGTATCACATGAAGCTGTGCCGTTGTAGAGCAGGGATTCTGTAGGGACCCAAAAAGCTGTTTCCGCCTGCACACAGCTGTTTAAAGTCTTCCCCATGTAGTTGTCTCTGTAGAGAACACACACAGACAAAGAGAGAGACAGAGAGAGAGACAGACAGAGAGAGAGAGGGAGAGGGAGGGAGGGAGATCTGAGTGACAGCACCGCAGGTCCGCTCGTCTCCATCCCGCTGCGGAGCGGAGGAACAAAATGTTGCGTCCCAGAGCAGCTGGCAGCAGGTAGGAGTTCCTTTTGTTCCAGAGAGATTTATATAGAGAATGTGTTGATCAACTGCTGTGTGCGGATGGCAGAGAGGAGGAACAAGCCATGCTGGGGGCAGGATGTTGTGGATAAATGAGAGAGAGAGGGAGGGGGGGAGGGGAGGGAGAGAGATGGAGAGAGGGAGAGAGATGGAGAATTGGCGAGTAATGAGACCTTGCAAAAAGTGGTTGTGTGTGTGTGTGTGTGAGAGAGAGAGAGAGAGAGTGAGAGTTTATGCATGCTGACTGTAATTCCACATATGATGTACCTTATTTCCACATTACTTGATGTTGCCACCTTTTTAAAATGAATCAAATCCTGTAGTGAAGGGGATGCAGCCACACGCTCAAATGATCAGACTATCAAAGCTAACAGGCAGCATTTTCCATCTCCTGCATATCTTATAGTGTCTTCCTAAAAAAGATTTGCACACCTGGCAAGTTGCAAATGAGATGCCCCCGTGTTTTGCTGTTCAGCAACACCGTCAAAATAATATTGAGGCAGAAGGAGCTTGTGCTTTCAATGTGTGCATGTTTGCAGTTTATGAAATGCTACATGCAACAAAACTAATCTTTAGACGCCGCTCATCCATGAAGCCTGAAATATTGAAGCCTGCAATATTTTGCGTTGAATATTGCATGACTCTTCAGGAGGAATATTTCCACACGGCCTGAAAGTGAGTGAGAACTCATTATACTAGTGTGTCAAATAATCTCCCGGGGCCACTTCTGTTCACGGCATCGGACTCCAGTGAAAACCACGAGCGCCAGTGAACATATCTACACAGCTGACAAGCAGGGATAAGTTACTGCCATGAAACCTTTACCTTTTTGAACTGCACTAGTTTACTGCACTAGTTTACTTTGAACTGCACTAGTTTACTTTTAAGTCTTTTATCTTTTGTATCTCTTGTCTGTACTTTTGCACTTTTTAATTGTAAATCTTTTACCTTTACTGTATTTTTATCACCCTGTAAGGCACTTTGAATTGCCCCAGTGAATGAAATGTGCTATACAAGTAAAGCTGCCCTGCCTTGCCTTGCCTTTATGGCGTTATCCCGTAATAAACATAATAAGTAATGGCAACTGTTGTTGGGGAAGAATCCTGAGATGAAAAATCATGCCTTGGGATATATGTGCCATGCATTTTGCTTGATGATGTTATTCAACAAAGTGAATAATATCTCAGTTGTCTCATTTTTCTGTAGAATCTACAGCCTTGCTATAGTTTTCTGTAGCAAGGCAAATGGTGCAGCTGAATTTATGATGGTGAAAAAGGCTGAATCCTACATCCTTGCATAGTGTTTCAGTCAGTTTCACAACTCATTCCTGCAAATTTAGTGGTGCTGAGTTTATTGAAAATCACCGCCCTAAGATATTCCCTGCCCTTTCCTCTGCTGTTCCACTATTAAACCCATTTAAAATACTCCTCGCAAAAATGGAAAAAGCTCTTTAAAGATGCTCAGTAATGTGGTTGTGCAAATGAGAACACATCACTTTATAAAACCTACAAGAAGATGCTTTACAGCCACCAGTCATCCACCACCTGTATGGGTTCAACAGTGAAGAACCGGTGTCCTTGATGCTGTTCCACCGCAGGCTACAGAACAGGAGGATTACAGGAAGGTGACACGCATCCCGTTTAGCCTTCTGGCAATGTTGTTGCCCGCTGACGTCACCAGAAAGCCATTACACCCACTAATTACGAAATCAATAACCTGGAAGCACAGGGTGTGTTTCCAAAGTGTTCTTTTATGGCAGCTAATTGGAGCTAGTGCTGCTCTTGTCTCTGTTTTGGCCCGCTGAAATTGTTTTTGTGGTTCTTGCGTTTGTGCGTCAGCTCCCACGCTGATCGTAATGGCGAGATCCAATTACACGTTGCATCAACTTCGTGTCACACCTGTGACTGCTGCAATTACATTCTGACATCAGCAATGTTCACAATAAAACAGATTTAGTTATAGAGAAGCAAAACGTGAAGAGATAGTGAAATGGTTAGGAGTAATTCATGATGTAAAATAAAGATAAAAGTAATACAGTAATGCAATGTGATTAGTATCAAACTAGTCCTTCAACAAATAAGGTCTTTGGATCTCTGACATGGCTTTCCTCTCACCTTGGCTTTCTCCCCTACTACTAACACGGCTATCCCAAATTAAAAACAGCCAGCGGGTTGTGATAAAGATAATGCACCCTTCTAGATAATAATGTCTTTTTTGTCATTGATCTAAACTACTGCTCGCTGCAGATAAAGAGAGAGAGAGGAATAGCATTACAGCCATGTCATTTCCCTGCACGTTAGCTCTTGCATAATACCAGTGGGCAACAGGGAAGTAATTTGCTGCAATTAGCATCACATTTGCAGCTATTTGCAGCAACAGCGGAGGTGTATTTGTCATTATACCTGGAGGTCTCTGGGTTCAGTCTGGTGCAGCATTTTTAGTTCTTTCAGGTCTCACTATAAGGCATTGCTAATGTCATGACCGAACGGAAGCGCTTTGGAGAAAGTTTTGCAAACAAATACTTTTGAAGAGGAAGAAAACAAGGCGCTGTCCAAAAAAATCCACATTTACCCACGGAGTATTTGGTTGGACAGCGAAGAGGCAATCAGTCCAGCATCCGTTTGTTCCCAAGCTCCCTATTACCTGGGGAACAGTGAAACAAGGAACAAGAGAGCAATCACTTAGGCACACACACACACAGACACACACACACAAACCCACAGAGTCACAAATGAAACTGGGCCAAGACACAAACAGACACACACAACACTGGGGGCATTTCATTTAGGTAGACAGTGTTTCGGGGCAAGATAAGGCTTTTCCCGTGTTTGATGAGCTACAGAGAGTGGCAGGTGGATAAAGGGGGCAGTGGAGTGGGTGGACTTGGCTGGCATGTGAGAGGGTTGGCACATGCCACAGAGGGAGCCGTGAATGGATCACAGCCACGGCCGCAGTACCTGAATAAACAAGGATCGACAAAAACAAACAGGCTGGACCTCTGCAGCCTATTAGCTGGGGCGAGCCAGGTTGCATTTTTAGATTTGACAAGTTTATTTTTGCCATCGGATTATACACTGCTGACTACAGTAAACCGTTGATGTTAGCGAATCGGTTACATCTCTTATGTTAGCGGAATGGCTAAACCAACTCACAGCAGTCGTAATAAATATTTTAACTCCAATAGTATTATGTATGTAGTATATAGTATAGTTTTATCTTACTAAACACCCATGAACACCTATGAGATTAATTAGGTTTTTTGTATTTTCAATAAAGTCAAATTTGACCCCTAGCATAATCTTTGGACCCACATGGTGTAGAGACTCTATTTGGACAGTGTTTCATTTTTTTTAATGGTGTGGAAACTCTAGGAAAAGTCACACAATTTCATGCTAAAAAAATAATAATTTCTGGGGTTTTTCACTGCTGTTTCAGTCAGACTCTAACATGGTATCGGCTGTGTGCCTGATTCAAGCCCACCTTCCCAAAATTAAATTAAAGCCCCCAAAAAACAATACTGATATTTAATTGTAACTGCTTATGGGGGAATTTAGGCTTTGCTATTTTTCTTCGACTATTTCATCACCCTAATGATGCCCTAACCAGAGGTATTGCGTTCCACTCGGATTACCTCAAATGGGCGAATGGCAATTTGCATGCATGACAAATCCCTCTTGCTCTCTCAGACAGCGGCGTCATTCATTTGGGGATCAGCAGGAAGTCATTATAAAACCTGCCAATCTCCACAGGGTGCGACCCTGAAGCTGATGTTAAGGGACGCACCATCATAGAGGCATGCTTCAATAAAGGATAAGGGAGATTAAAGATGCAACACGTTACATCAAATGAGGGTTTATCTGAGGCCAGAAGCCAGACGATATTAGCTTTGTTCATTTTGAACAACAGCGCATAGCACGCAACTGCTTGAACAGTCATGCATGCATCATCCATCTATTCATCTCTGCATTTATCCACTCACTCGCTTATTATTCTGTAAATTTTTCCTCAGCTTTCAGTCCAAGTGAATGTCCTTGTGAACGATCGAGGGCCTGCTGAGCTTCTAACTATCCATTTTGCCAGCTATCTCCCCCCTACTGTATGACATGCCAACTCTGAAGAGCTTGACAAGAGCTGGAGGGGAATACTGATGTGGGCCCCAAAAGCAGCTCACACACACACACACACACACACCCTGTAATGCTAATTACTTCTGAAACTCATCATCTCCTGCGTCTGCATTAGGAACACAGACAGGCATCACCGCAGATCACTCAAGGAATTTCAGAAGAGAGCAGGCGTCACTCCTCTTCACGTCGACACGGCATGCTTGATTCCTTTCGTCAGCAGTCTTCCAGTTATTAGCCTGGTGAAAGGACTTACCTATGTACCGTCATTTCCTCTCTGACGAACTCTTAACACATTTAACATTAGGCGGCATTAGTGCATCTGTGAGACCAAGCTCAAAGACCTCCACCTGACTAAAGCTTTAATCCCAGCTGCGGAGTTATTGAGACGTGTGAATGGAGCCGCGGCGTCGTGACGGGACTGCCGGAGTGGAGCCTCAAAAGCCTCCGAGCGTCAATCTCGAAATCACCTCCGTAAACCAGATGTTTGAAAAGAGGCGAGAAGAGAAACGTCATCTTTTTCACAGGGCGTCCATGTCAGAGTAGCAGCCGATGTCAAGGCCGAGATTTCGCTTTGAAAGAAATGATTAACGAGGGGAACGGCTTCTCCGGGGGTGATTAGCATGTAAGAGTACGTCCTCTTGTCAATTTTCTGGTGGTGCTCCTGACATTTCAAACACAGCTATAGGGGTAAAATTAATGCCTTGGTCACTTTTACCTGATGAATAGAGGCCAGACTTGTCAGTTTTATCAGCTTTAGAGACATAAGACAAATGAGTTGGAGGGGATCCGAGGTATTCAGTTGGGTACATATTGGGGAACTATGAGTGTTTAATATTCTCTTTCAAAAGAGGAGGAACGGTCAGGGCAAGTGTTTGTGTGTGTGTGTGTGTGTGAGAGAGAGAGAGAGAGAAGACAGTAAAACAAGTGAGAGAAAGATAGAAGGAAACAAGATAGAATTGAATAGAAAAGAGCTCATTAATTGACGCAGAAGTTCAGTTTCCCACCTCTTTTTTTTTTAATTCAGTGCTCCCCCCCAGGCGTAGACTCGCTCCTCGGGCGATACTTTCTCTCCAGCAGACTGGTTCTGGCCTTTGATCAGCGAGTGCTAAGCTATATGCACACTGCCATGGCGCTCTGCTGCATCAGCTCTGTCCCTGCACACTTGCTATACACTGAACAGCTTGACCGAGGGGATTTCAGAGTGATTTACCATGGCTAATCAAATCAAAAAGAAAATGTCGGGTCACTTATGTAAGATCCATCAATTGGGGAGGGGGGAGGGGGGATATTTTTGTTTTGTTGCATGCATCTGTGAAAGCAGTAAGAACAAGAAAGTACAAGAAAGAGCCTCCTTGGCATTATTCCAAGCTGCCAACCTGCATGTACAAGGTGCCTGAAGTGAGTGAATTTATTAAAACTCTCTACTCCAATCTTGATTTTAACATATCATCCCCCATCTTGATCCTGCTGATATTCCCTCCCTCTTGCACGGCTCTTTGCACGAGGCTTCCCAGCAGATATGGTTTGAAATGTCATCCTTGAGTACGAGGCAGACCGCGTTGCTGTACAGCCCGGCTTGCGAGGATCATCAGCACGGCCGGGGAACATCTCCATTTAGCCGTGAACCAGGCCTCGCTGCGCCGTGCCCTTCCAGCTCCCCGGGGACCCTGCGGGGCGGAGGCAGCTGCCACTCCATGCTTAGCAGCCACAGAGCTGTGACACCGAGCGCGGAGCTCGCTGCCTCGCAGCCAACCAGACAGCAATATCATTACATAATGACATCATGACACGCGGTGGCATTCAATATTTCACTGAAAACACAGGAGTTAATTTGGTGTGATAGACAGCAAAGTAAAAAGGGGAAGGCGGATAGGGGGAGATTTAATATTCACAGGAACATCTGTGGGGAAAGTTCTTTGGAAAAGGTTGTGGAAACTTCTAATGAGAGAAACACCTCCAGTGACCTCAATCTGCAAAACTGCAAACTTAGAGCTCTCGTTGGCAAAAACAAACCTACACGCTAACATCTGTTCACACTGTATTCACTACTAGCTGGAGAAAATGGAAATGGGTGCTCAAATCCCGCTACATCCTCCTTCCAATCATAATGAGGATGGAGGTCACACAACATGCAGCGAGCGAGAACCCTCAAACTGAAATTTCATTTAAAAAAAAAAATCTCTGATTACAAAACTGAGCTAATTGTTATGAACAACACATCTGACAGAGGGAGATAGGCTGGGCCGCTGTTGTCTCCGCTGTCTTGCCGCTGTGTTTTTCTGTCAGTTTATTGCTTTCTGGGAGCATTTCAACGATGCATACCGAAAACAATTACCTCAAATCGTGCTGGGGAGGGAGTGTGGTGGGATGTGCTGTTAACAAGGCATTTAACAGTAGAAAATAAATGCTGCACACAAAAACCCACCCTCACATCTTCATTACCCATTCATGTTTATTCCAGAAAAAGGAAGGGAATTACACAGTATAGTACATCTTCACTATCTTACAGCAACCATGACAGCCTGAGAAGCATCTCTCTGCCAATTCATAAGCCCACTGTGGATGTATTGCCAGCTTAAACAAACAAAACTACTCACCCCACTACAATACATATTATATACATTATTCCTATGATATTAAGCAATATAAATAATATATTTAAACATATATGCACTGTATCTCTTCAAACGCTAGAAACCAGACAGCCAAGGCTTTCATCTTTGAAATCATCAAGAGACAAAACTTGGGGCTACTCCACTGATAATTAATGGAGAGAAGGATTTGGGCAAATCAGAATTTAGTCCTTTACATCCAAATGAGCTTTTTCTTACTGTAGCGCTGGAAGTTTTGAAGCAGAAACTGTGCTCTTATCTCCATAACTTTTCTATTCAATGGCATTGGAGCAGCTGTAGGATTTGTCTTTTATTATATCATCAAGACAGACTTGGCTCACTTGTCGCTCGCTTTGAAGACCTTTTCATGTTCAAAAATCCTGAATCATCATCCTCCGGAAGAGTCCAAGCCCTAAAGTCCAAAATCCCCATGAATCAGAAATACCATGTATGAAATTACATTTTTGTATTGTTAGTAGTATAATGAGGTTCACTTGGCAATTGTCAAACTAAAAATAGCATTTAAAATAGAATTTTATTAAAGTAGATTTGCTTGTAAAAGAATAATTCTCAATATTTATTCTCAATTTTCCTTTTGTCCCTATTAATGACGGAATTATGGTTTACTCATCTGGCAGGCACTGTGGCTGGGAGCCTCTGCACCATATGCTGAGCTCTCTAACCGTATGCTGTGAAATTCTAGGTTTCCTATAGTTGTGGCTTTGGGTAGATTTGTTGTGGGATTTCTTTCTAATCTGAGCCAGAGGTCGGCCTCTCTCCGGAGGACACAGCAATGAAGGCGGCCTTACTTGAACTTGACGGGCTGTAAAATATGTAAACAGAAGACAGGGGGAGCTGTAAATATCAAGCCAAGAAACTGCCTCCGCTTTCTATTGGCCCCGACACAATTCTCAGTCGAAAAGGATAGAAACAGGGAGGGTTCTGTTTGTCCCATATATTGGACTGGAATTGGGTGTGAAAGTAAACTAATAAAACTGATCCAGGAACAAACTGATGCTGCATATAATACAAAAGAAAAAAAGAGGATCAATTTATCAAAGTAGTTATCAGAAAGTGGATCCATCTTATGATAAGTCCCAATAAATGTAGTTCTTCATGATATTGGCTGGTAGAATAAATTTCTCAGACAATAACACTTCTTTCATAGTCTTTGTCTCCTGGAGTTAAAATGTAACTGGTTAATTAACTGTTGCACAACATCAGAGTATGTGATATGATGCATTAGTGGCGAAATCAATTTACTGTCCAGATGATGAACACGACACCCTGTTAACATCATTAATTCATTTGATTACCAATGCTTTGCTGTTGTCACACTTCTTAATCAGTGGATTAGCAACGTGTGCGAGTCTGAGGTTGGAAGTCATGTTATTAGTTGGTGTGGAGGCTCCGTGTCAGCCCACTCCAGAACAAATTGGATCCGAAGGATTTACAGCATACCTGATTGCGGCGGCTTGGGGGTAATGAGAACCTTTTAAAATGAGATTGCCTAGGGGTGGGGGCATTGCCGGAGGGCCCTAACCCCGGCTTCCCCCCCACGCAGCTCTAATAGCGCTGCAGACATTTCCAGAACGCCGTAAACATCCACTCCGCTGCTTCATATTCCCACTGCTCAGCTGGAATAAGCACACCTGCCCGTCAAGTCAAGAGGCTGCCTCCGGAGAGCCAGACCCAGGCAGGCCCACTTCAATTCAGCGGGCCTGTTGTAAATTCGGCAGCAGTCATATCAGCGCCTGGCAGCGGTTATGGCTGAGCTAATCTCCTGAAGCTTTAAACAATGCGGTTGTCAGAGGGGGGGGCTGCCAAGCCCCTCGCGGCTAAACCCAGTCTGAGAGTGGCAAACGATCCCCAGCCTGACTCTCCTCTCCGCTCTGCTGTGCCGTCCTGCAGGACTCTGAAGTGTGTTGAAATGCATCTGGGTGCTTGAAGCATGTCAACTAATGCATTATTAAAGGAGCTGTTTTTGCATGCGTTTATCATGTACACACAGTGATTCATTTGCTTTGCTTCCTGAGACATCAAGCGTATGTTCCCCCTAGAAAATGACAATAGCTGTTTTTTTTTTGTTTTTTTTCAATCATCTCGATATTATATGAACACAATGAAGGGCACAGCGAGGCGGGCTGGAAATGAGATACCAAAGCCATCAGATAAATCACAGGTGGCCTTGTTTCATGGGCAGAATCAGTTGAGCGGAAGGACATGGTGTAAATTTTCCCACGTATGAAAGCTCTGCCTCCCACACTTGCCACAGTTAATCATGACACTCTCATTGACACCCATAAATAGTCCAACATTTGTCAGACCACTCTGCCTCATCGTTATTCATGAGACATGTGTGGATCTGAGATGACGACACTGTGACTCACTAACAAAAAATACAAGTTAGTCATGGATGTGTCCAAATTGAGGTACACTGGCATGAATGCAAAACCTCTTTCAGTGAAGTGATTATTATTCTTGGCTTGTGTCATTAACAGCACTGTGGAGGATTGTGTTGCATTGCATCCTTACGGTCGGTGAACAAAATGAATAGTTGGCCTACCAGTTGATCAGTGAAAAGATATGGGGCAGTGCTCTAGTTCAGGAGTCCCCATGGAGAGAGTGGTACAGGGAGAATTGTTGGTGGGGATCAAGTTCATGACATGCCTTTTTCTTCACATCTATCCTATAGATGGTCATGTATGTTGTATGATCACACCTGCGGTCTGTTAGAAGCTGTTGCTTATGGACTGGTGGGAAAGATTATGTGTTAGAGGAAATTTGACATTGGTATGATTTACAGTAGCCAAAGACACTGTTTAAACTTTCATATTTCACCTTTTTCAGTGTGTGTTTTTCAATGTGTTATACTATTGTCAACAATTTCAAAGTCATATCTGTCCATATCTGTCATTGGTAATGATAGCATGTCAGTTTCAACTGGGCATTTACCTTATTGAGATGCTTCACATTTTGGAGCTGAGGTCAGAGCATCCAGGAAACACCTGAGAGAGAATGGAGAGTCACTGTGCAAATGTCAATTAAAGATTGGCTGTCAGACCTGGGATTAAAAAGTCAAAGGAGAAATTCTTCTTTCCAGCTCTCCTCACAGAGGAGTCCACATGGGGCAGTCTGGACTAGAAAATGACAAGTAAGCTGCGCTCTGATTGTTTCATACATAGTCAGGCTTTATGAACTTATCTCACCTTGGAACCATCCAAGCCCCAAATGGTGCCGTTGCTCATTAAAAATCTGTCTCTACAAGATAAATCTTAAACCTCGAGTCAGTCAGGATCCGCATGTTGTCAGTCCATGCAGCCAGTCGGTATTCTTCGTGCAACTGAGAGCATCCCATCACTTCCTAAAGGCTATGAATAATATATAGATCACAGTGTTTCTTGGCTTCATATATTATACTAAAGTCTTGTACACTACGTCACTTTTACCTCAGGAATTACATCCAGGCTCTGCAATGCTTATTTCATGCAGTATCAGCTGCTGGACTCTCACCATCCCTCTCTACAGCTGCAGCTATACTGCATCACACAGTTACTGTTGTGCCTCTGCGTTTCACTAACACAAATTCCTGTGCATTTAGTACACTTGGCGAATACGGAGAGTCTGATTCAGATCCTAAAATGTTTTTCTTTTCTTTTTTTTGCGAGAAAATGGGTTCACACAGCACTTTATGGGTTGAAAGTGTATATTGCCAACAGTTGCCAACCATTATCATTACTGTTTGATTCATGCTCACTTAACAGATCAAATCCATTCATAATCCCTTTGTTTCAGAGAGAAATTTTTCATCATTAGCATGTACTCACAACCACACTGGGTTTTTCTCATGATGAAACCCCCTCTGAAAAGATAACAAACTCAATTCAGCTCCCTGTGGAGAATGCAGCTAACTCGAGCTCTTTATTAAAATTTCAGCCACCAAATATTTATACAACAACCAGTGTTCATGAATCACAAATCTACGTAGATAGGCTCCCAGATGGAAGAGCACATAAATGAAAGAACAGAAGGCATGTGGGATAAGCTCCCTACCTGTCCTCTATTTTGACTGAATTGGGTCTAAATCTCACTGACAGCATCAAGGAAACAACAATAGCACTCATCTGCGGAGGAAAATAGCGATGGCGAAAGAGGCAGGAAAAGACCGACAAACAAGAAAAGATTTGCACGGGGTTTAAACAGCTACGATGTTACATAAAAAGGAAATAGGTCGGGGACAGGGGAATCAGTGGGAATCTCTCCTCAGCGCAGGAATAAAGGAATATTAAAAAGAAGATTCCCAAAGCAGAATTATGAATTTATGAAGTCAGTCGCTGTTTTGACAAAGCACAACAGCAGCAGAGCCTGCTGGACGGACTAAAATATTCTGCAACTAACTGATATAATTTACACAGTGAGCATAACAAGAACACAGCTGGAAGCACAGAACAGACCTTTAATTGCATTAAATATTCAAATGCAGTTGTATCAGCTGCCTTCGCTAACTACAACAGATAATACCTCATATTTTGTGGCAACCTGCTTTGGTTTTTCGAGAGGTAACACATGCTAATAAACCTTGTGCAACCTTGTGAACATCCTGGACAGCATCCACAGAGTCTGTGAATACAGGCATCCTGTTACATTGCTGCTATTTGCAGAATGCTTTGTATTCAGCACCCATGAATATGACATTACACTCCTGCAGTTCATTTGAGAAGATGCTCCTCTTTGTCTTGTGCTTGCAGGACAAACTGGTGAAGAGTTCTGCCTCAGTAAGAAGAAGAAAGAACAAATTTACATTTCAATTTAGCAGCTGGTAATTAAGCTACACAGCAAAGCTTGGTCTGTACAGTGTGACTCAAGTTAATTGTAGATTAAAAATAAAAACCTCCCACATTATCAGCGAGAAAACTCCCCATATGGCAAAAGAGGGAAAAGTTGTTGCTCAAATACCACTGTCAGCATTGATTTGCTCTTCAAAAAACAGCATTCTCTTTTGTCAATTCAATCTGCTGCATTATTGAAATCAAGTGATATCTATGATGATGTGATGAAGGCAAGTTTAGGCAACTGAATGCCAGCAGTTTATGTCAGTAATAATCTTCATGAGCACTACGCCCAAAGCTGGTTCCTTTTTTTTACTGCTCAGAAGGAAAATTGATGGCTTGTTTAACAAAATTTCATTATCATAATTCCTCTAGACACCGTATGATATGCTATTAAACATAAACAGACCAAGGAATACCTTTACTGTCTGTTTCCTTTAACTTCACATCACTTCTTCCTAATTCGATAGCTGGACCATGGCGAAACAGTAAATGAACTGTATGAGAAGCTTATATTATTCACCTTAATTATTGTTGTCTGCAAATTGGATTTCAAGGATATTATTTCACCCTTTCCAAGTCTTTTTTTCCAGATGTTACGTTGGTATCATCTGCATTAATGTGAAGAGTTACTAATTTGTAACACATGAGCTGGACTCAAACGGACATAATTATTTGCTATTCCTTTCATATGATATAAACAATTTAGTAATACAAAGATATTTTTAAGACTGATTAGGGCGGGTGCTGCAAACAAACAAGGACAGTGAAAAGTTACCCGACTGATGAAAAAGTAATGCAGTGCTACAGTATGTATGTCATGCTCTTTCACTTTCATGATGTACAAGCACAAATAGAGCACTGATCCTGTCATTAAATGGCACTGTGTGGGTTGCCACCAATTGTCCAATCTCACAGGATAGACTCCCTATTAAAAAGCAGCAGCTGGAAAATGAGCAATCTGAATGAGGGAGCCCAAGTGAGACATTACTGTAGAACGTGGGAAAGAGAAATGGTTTGCAATTTTCTTCTCCCACCTAAGACACACACGCACACACACACACACACACACAAACATAAACTCCCTCTATAGGCCCAGGCATCCTCTGTGCCTCATACACGAGCCTGTAACTTGTGTTTCAGTTTAAGCGACCCGTAGAGAGGCCCCATAAATACACCTACAACCATCAATAAAGACATCCAGAATCCAGTGAGTCCAGGAAGGGAATTACACCACCAGCTTTCTGACGTGTTCGTTTTATTGGCTATGACACAGAAGATTGGGATATGTCAACACAATTGCGAAGAAAAGACAATTTAGATTGGTTTAAGCACACAATATCTGTATTATTGGGATGAATGAAGTACAAATGCTCTATTTGTTGGTATTGCTGAGTCGGCTAGCAGTTATAGTTAAAAGCTCACATTCATTTCAAGCCAGAGATATAATTAAAAGGAGCCATTTACTGCTTAGCTTTCTAAATCCTAGCATTCATTCTTAGAATAAAGTCAGCCACATCTTTGCAGCTGTATCATGTTGGCAACAATGTACACAAGTCTTGCCTGAAAGCCATTTACTACAGCTACAGTAGTGCGAGTTGGTAACAAGGCAGATAAGTTATACAATTTTGGGTTGTGCCTTTGAAATGGACTTTCGGTTGTTTTGATGATGTATGGTCTCTCCCATCCAAATGATAAAGGCTAATTATAATGGGGAATGGGAACATGGCCAGAGGAGTCTCCTGGCTTTATCTTTCTGAGGGTAATATTTCTGTGGGTTTGTCTGAAATGTCTGAGAGAAAGGTCATGCAGACAGGAAGAAAGTGTGAAAAGAAAGAAGAAAAGGAGGGAGGGGGGAGAGCGAGGGAAGGTTATTTTCAGCCGTGATAGAGTGGGGAAAACAAGCATCTTCATTTGGTGTTGAGGAGATGCACTGCTGTTACAGCAAGGCAACATGCATTTGATGAAATGAAATGCATCGATCCTGCACCATTGGACATCAGGCTCAGGCTCATTTCAAGCTGGCATAATAGACCCTTTCTTCATGAATAAGAATCAGTGTTAATGTCCAGGCAGTTTTACTGAGAACTCTGGGTAGAATACAGGTTCCTGATAGAGATGGGCTGTCTCTCTCACTAAAGAAGACATCTTCCGGTATTTTCAAACAGTAAGCAGTCTATTCAATTTACACTCAGTCCGTATCCTTTGACCTATTTCAGCACATTTATACTACAGCAGATTATGAGAGAGTATCTTGGCAAAAGGCTTTCAAGTATATTCACTGGGGACTCGAAGCTGAACCAGCAATGTTCCACCAACTTCATATTTTAGCACAGTGTGTGGCATTTAAAAAGACTAGCTCGGGCTTATCAGGGAGCTTTTGGGATTAATAAGAGTGAGACCAAGAGAAAGCATGACTCGTTTCCCTGGGGCTTGGATAAATGAATCTGTCATTGGTCACTCCGGGTGATTCATGGGTTTGCTGGCCACTTGTTGGTTCCCAGAATAGCCATATTTGCTTGTAGTACCAGATGTTATACTTCTGCCTCTTTCACGGCTTTCTTGAAACATTACAGGCGAAGAGAGACCTTGGAGTACACATGTGTATTGCAAGGATATGATGGATTTGAAAATCCTTCCTGAAGGGCCACAGTTGTCCACTTCATATAGCAGCTGTGGGTTAACCTTTGGCATGCAATACAGCAGCCACAGCAGGTAGAGAAAACAGACACCACATTGTCTGTGCAAAGGGTAGAGTCTATTCAGCTTCACAGAATTCAGCTACTTTCCCACGTGGAAATGTTCTTTCATGACACAAAGTTCAATTACTGTAATAGTCTGAATCAGCTACTTTAAAACTCAATTGATTCCAAAGCCGAATTTGAATGTAACTGAATCAAAATTTAGTCTAATCTCACGAGGTTGCTGCCAGCCCTCTGCAAGGGTATTATGTGAATTACACATCACACACAATATAGTGAATATAGCAGAAGCTGACAGAGGGATGGATATTTAAGTGCAGGGATGTTTGCTTGTTGCGGAGAAGGCTTGTTAATCCTAATTAGTGCCCCACACTAATGAAGCCATTAGCCCTGTTGTATGGCCAGAAGCACTTTTGGCCAAGCTGCTGCTGCTGCTGCTGCTGCTGCTGCTATCCACGCACTTGACTTGCTGTCATCTTGTCCGGTTTTATCTTCATGAGCGGCCTCTAATAAGAGAATCCATCTCAACATCATGCACTTTAATGTGCCAATCATGCTGTTTTTTATTGAATGTCACAGGCTATACTATGTATATTAGATATAAATCTAAATCTAAAAATCTAAAGAGCTCTGACCCTCATTATACACTGTAATACCTCAGCTGATTGCATTTCACATGCCACCACTGCCATGTCAATGCTGCCTTTGTGAAATTATATACATTAACCACAAATTGATTCTTGCATTAGGCGATTGTAACTCTGCATAGCATCAACTTTTGTAGCTGTGGTTTGCAACGACATTTGTTTGTACATGAGAGGAGGGGTGACAGTTGGCCTGTAGGCTGAATAATTATTAATCTATGGGGGACCCAAACCACTAATGAATAAAAGATTGTGTTGCTTGCTTGGCAGTGGATCTGCCCATACTGCATGCTGGTGGATAATGAAAGTCACTGGGGAAACTGTTTGGCAATCAAGCATCATCATGAGGTGGCCAAGTGTGCTACTAAATCAAACAGATGCTAAAGCACAACATAAAGTAAAGTAATTCATAAGTGAATTTCATTATCACGATCTTTACATAACCTTGTCACCGGTTATGTTCCCACTGCTCTTCAATGCAAAGTACTTAGAATACAGCAACAGCAATAGGTTGAATGTAGAAAAGAACGATTTTATGTTATGACTGCAAACATTTTATCAATCCCAAATCAATCCACTAGGCTCCACTACTGATGTTGTTGCTGTGTAAGAAACCTTTTATTCATTTATTCACTTGTTTCAACCAAATCATACCGAACCCAGTTTGACAGCTGACATTCTCAACCATCTTGATGCTCAAGTCTCAGGAGGAACATCATGACTGCACTTGCTGTCTCACAAAAGATTGCTCCCTTCCTGCCCCGGTGCTCAAAGAAACTCTATCAAATAACAGCCTCTGCATTGCCTGGGGGCTCTGCAGCCTCACGGCACCTGTCTCTGTTTGGAATTGGTCGGGCAGTAATGTGCATCTCCTCAGATCAGCCCGGTGTACTCCAATATCCCATCTCCTTCTTTTTCTCCATATTGATCGCCGCCCCTCCTTCTCCTCTGCTAGTAATCACTGGCTGGCAGTGAGAGGGAATGACAGCAGTTCCCCCGCTTGCATTGTGCATACGGATGAGATGCAATCTGTCTGCCATCTCCAGCTGGAAGTGCTATCTGGCGGCTGTGGGGCACAGGAGGGGAAATAACTCTGTTCTGTTCAATCATTGTTCGCTCTCGGACCGGGTCTCTTGGACAGCGCTAAGCGCCGTAACATTCTCCTTTCACACACAAAACGAGGAGCCTGTCCTTCAGATGAGCAGTATCCGTTCAGAGTTTCGAATTTCAGGTGACAGTCTCAGCGACCACTGGCCTCTTAGTGTCCATCATTGGTCTGGTGTGCAGAGGGCTTATTTTCTCAATGATAGAGATGATTTTCAAAAGTTTCCAGTTGCCAGATCGCTACTGAAATTGCAATTCTGTATAGAGGGTCTCGATATTCAAACCTCAAATTGGTAATCTGCAGAGAGTAGCAGAGATGAAAGAAGTTCAAACTCGGATGTGACACCATGTGTGTTCGCTGCCACGGGATCTAATGCAGTGTATTTCTCTGCAGCGGGACTGAGAGGCTTGTTAAAGTAACTTTTTCTGTGGGGAGTTCGATTGAAGATTCAGACTGTTTGCCATGTACATTTAAGATTCTGTCTGAGTGGCTCAACTTCAAAAAGAAATGCAGAGCCAATTCACAGTACACCCACCAGTCACTGTCAGAGCCTCCCATGCTTCTCTTTGCCTGACAGCTTTGGAGATCTTTTCTCCATCTCCCTCACATATTTTGATGGAAGCGTGATCATGATCTGTTCTGAGTGGCAGCATCAATTTTAAACAGTCAAGATTCAGAGTGGATGGAGATTAATTGCTCATTTTTTCCCCTCTTGCTACCTTTCTCTTCTCGTCTCATTGATGTCAAAACAAAAATCTCTTGATATTTTTACAGTGGGACTTTTCTCAACTGCTTTCCACAGCATTGCCGCTGGTTTACTCATTGTTGCTTGATAAAAAACTTTCGGTAGCTGTGGTAAAACTTAACCCCAGTGTATTATTCAGGGATGTAACTGTGGATGTCTGCTTTCTTCCTCTGTGCACTGGAGCCACAGACGGTCCGCAATGAGACTGAGATATAGGACACATGATGTTGCCTCTGTCGTGTGCGCTTTGTTGTCAAGCAAAACTGCGTCTTATGAACTTCCCAAATCCCAACCAGAATAGACAGGAGTCAGTGGATGTGTATTATTAAAGCAAAAGGGAGCGACAGTTGTTCAGATTCATACACAACAAGCCTCACGGATAGTAAGAAACAAGCTGTCGACTCCGGTGGGTTCTGATGTTTTTGTGTTATCCCCTTGCCTCATCCTCTCCCTCACCGACTCTCGCCCTCTCTCACTCTCTCTCACGCATTCTCCATTTGCACCCCGAATGTTCTCTTTCCCACCGTCTGACAGTCACACATAATCCAAGCGGGACACGAGCGTAACTTCTATTTCATCAAGTTATAAATTAGCATCGATGCTTACTTATAATTAGCTTTCACAGTTTCACTTTAACTGCACATTAGTTTAATAACATTTATGGTAGGCAGTACTTAATGATACAATTCAAGTAGGAACCATAACGATGCATGTGGGACAACTTTAAGATGTTTTCACAAGTGGGTTTGTCTTGTTATTAGTTGGTGAGGGGGTAGGGGAGGATGTCAATGTGTGTCAGTGGGCTCTGATCTGCAGCTAGAGGGGGGGTTATCAGCAATATCTTCTCCACAGAACAAAGCACTCCTTCCCTTTGATGGCAGTCCTAAGTTAGGAAACATGATTAAAGTGCTCTACTTTCTGCTAATCCTCTAAGGGGAAACTTGATAAATCTACTGAGCACTAAAAAGGACATGGAATGGGACAGAGGCGAAAAAGATAAAAGGGGATGGGAAGAGTGCTTTTCCAATTGTGTCTTGTCACTCATTCGTTCCATGTTAAAGGTCACTTCCAAAGGATGTATTTGGTAATTACTGAGGGAATAGGTTCAGCCAAACGCATCTAAATAATTTCCTCCCAGGTTGTCTCATCCTCACTGTCTCGGTGATGAAAAGAGACACGCATCACATCCTTCTCTTATCTTTTCAGACTCCATGGTAAATGTTTTTCATGAAAACTGAAGTGCTGTTCTTTGCAATTATCATCCTCGTCCTGCTTCTCAACACGACTCTCTCTTCTCCTGCACCCCGAAAACCGTTTGCGGCTGTTTTAGTCTGACACACTCTTTTGTAACTATTTCTCACTTCTTCTGAGTGAGTTAATTATTTGTGTTGTGGCTAAGCAGATGTCTTTTGTTCCAGGATTTGCATGTTACATAATAAGCATAATCTCCCACATCTGGGTGGTATGCAACATGATGAGGTACACCTGCATGCTCCCAAATCACACAGGTCCCGGTACTGTAGTGATTTAAGACACTGCGCACACGCAACTCACTCTGCATTTATAATTCAGAGCTGAAAAAGACAGGATGTGTCTGTGGCAAGCCCAATTACATATAGCTGGGATGTATTACATCATCTGTATATGCGCCGCTGCTCCTGGAGAGGATGTATCATTTCCCTGCTCTTGTCATCCGGTACCATATTACATACTCTATAAATGTCAGAGGTTTTTAATGTGCATCTGTGCTTTCTCAGGTCTGTACTGCCAAAACTGGTAGGACTTCGCATTTGAGCTATTCATCTCCATTCAGCCTACAATCCAACCTTACTCAATGAGCAGAGGAAACAAATGGCCCCATTTGAGAGGTAATGGATTTTACTGCTGACTGGCTGTAAACCTCAGAGAATGTCGTCCGAATTATGAGATAAGACAACTATTAAGTGGAAGATTCTGCCTTCTACAACTAGGATCTATGACTTATTTTCTGTATTAGCTAATGGGTTGCTTTGTCTCAGTTTTGTAGCTTGCCAAGACAATTGACTCTGAGTGCTGTCTTTTCTGTAATGGAAATAGTCTGAACTCAAGAGGCTAATTCAGTCACTCAGCATACTGGGGATTCTGTACACCTGCTGCATTGATAAGACTGCTATCTGTTCTGGTGGTATCTAACACACACATCAACAATGCATTTGCTATGAAAAGCTACTATAAATCACAAAAACCTTGTCTGCACAGTAACAACGCAACATTAGACTAACAATAGCAAGAGGTCTCTTATCTATTATCCCCTCTGTCCATGTCTCTCTTAATAAAAAAACAACTCCATTTCAGAATATAATAATTATCATGTTCTCTAAAATTTTAAAAAAATCATAATTCAGTCTCTATGCCTCTGAGCCAATCATTCCATCTTTGCCAAACGCCGAGCCGGTCTGTGCATATTTTACACATGCGAGCTGTCCCAGATTCATGAAAAAGCCTGCTGGCTGATGCCATGTCAAAGAATTAAGGAGAAAAATTGAGAAAAATAAAGTGCATGCATCCCCTGCAGGGTCAGAAGGGAAAGAAAGGGGAGAGAGAGACGGCAGAAAGGGGCTGTTTGAGAGGCTGAATGGCTCTTTGGTTTTGAGGAGACGACCACAGGATAAGCCGGTCACGTTTCCTCTCAGCCTCTGTCATGCCTCGGAGCATTCTGGCATGCCGCTGAACTCCAACACTGAGTCACCTGGCCGCCAAGAGTCAGCACCTCCACTATAAAGAGAAGAGCACAGGGGGCCAGGGAAATGCAGGCTCTCTCTCCCTCTCTCTCCCTTTTTCTTCTTCTTCATCTAGCATCCCCACTCTCATTTTCCCTCTAATGAAGCGCCTACACCAGACGGCAGAAAGAACACACGTAGGTGTTCCTCCACAATTCATTATTGTGTTTTCCTTTAGCAAATCCCTTTTCATTTCAATAAAAAAACATGTGATAAAGGGTTAATTCCCAGACATAACACTTCAAAGGATGGGCTTATTATTAACAACAAGGATGAGAAGAGGAGGAAGTGTCAGCAGGCCTGCACTGTATCTGCTGTCTCTCTGTACCTCATGCTTTAATGATCAAATGCCCCCTAGTGGTTTGATCTAGTCAACGGCAGATGAAATCCTCTGTCATCTTCTTTCAACAACCACTACTTTATCATGACAACTCCACATCACTGTTTTTTCTCATCTATTAAAAATGCATTCACCCTCAAACATTCGCCTGCATATTAAAACATCAATTGTCAACGGCAGGCCTTTAATCCCACACTCTGGGAGAGCTGTTGTTCTTGACCATGCCACAATTAGTTTTTCTATGTGAACACCATCTTGCCCCCAGTATCCCAAATCTCTGTCAAAGGCATTAATGTAAATGTTGTTTTATGAATGAAGACCAGATATGGAAAATAATGGATGTTAGTGGCCTGGTTTTGGGAAGGAATCCATTCAGCTATACAACATGCTTTGTGTTCCCAGCCACAAAGCGCAGTCCCATGGGAAATGGTGTCCAGGGAATAGTTACGTTCTGTGTGTGCCAGAATCAATAGTTTTGCACCATCAAACGCACATGCAAACACAACAAGAAGGTTCCCATATTCCTTTGTAGCCAGTGAGCATATGGGGAACCCTGGATCAAGCATGTCAGGTGATATACCCCAACGCTCCCTCAAGAGGCCTTGTGACGACAGAACAATGAGAGGCAGCTTTTATGTAACCAACCCTGCAAAATCAGCCATAAAAGCCAAGAAATATATCAATCACGGGGGCACTGACACACCCATCATCACAGAGCAGCAGGGCCGGGCAGTGAAACAGGAGATCCCTCTAAAGTAGGCCATCAACTATTCATGCTGTTGTGATACACCTAGACCTATCAGGTGTGATGAGGTCTGTACAGATTTCGCCTGGCAAACTGCAGTCTCTGCTGCTCTGCCTTACAGGAATCACAGCAGGCCGTGGCGATGCTCATCCTCCCACCAGCCTTGTGAGGGGGAAGGAGTCGAGCAACGCCTCAGAGCCATTACAGAGATTGCTCAGAGGGAAGACTGGCTCTATGCATATTTCATGAAGGTATTCCAGTTTTGGGATAATTCATCAGCTGTTTTAGTAATGCTGGGGGAGAGGCACACAGGACAGCCATGGTATCTAGATCAAGAATAACACTCTATACCATTAAGGATTGCTGTACCTTTTAAAAATTAATCAATGCACTGACTGCTAATTATTGGAGTAGTTGCGCTATCCCTGTAATGACTTTACTGATTTGTTGCATAAATGATACAGCATAAAGAGGGCTTTGCAAGCTATCTATCCAGACAGCTTGTGCAATCTGTTGTTCACTCAGAAGCAAAGAGCAGTGACAAGCTTCCAAGCTGTGATGTTGGCATTGCAAAAGCAAACAGTGAAGCCAGCCATGGAACGGATGAAACAACCACAAGCCTGAATTGTTAGTGATTTATTATATAAAACAAGGAAAACACACAGTTTTATATCACACTCACAAATTCAATCTATTTCCTTTAATTCTATGCATTCACTCAGCTCTCAAACTTGAAGGTGCTTTATGCACAGTGCCTGGTTAATAACACTACTAGTCCATAAATAAACCACTTTAAATTGGCAGTAATCATCTACTTTTTAATTAAACTTTATTTTGGGAATCGAGGACGTGCACAGACTTATCAAGAGGCAGCTGCTCAGTCCAAAATAAGATATCTCCTCCACCATGCACACACACACACACACACACACACACACACACACAAGCACACACATGCATACACACATACACACGCATACACACACACCTGCACACACACACACACACACACACACACACACACACACACATACATACACACAATCCGAATGACTATGATTTTGATAGATAACATTGATATTGACATTGATATTGCATGCAGTAATGCGTCAGAAGGTTTGCACATGAGACTCTGAAACAAATATGAAATCAACCCATCTATGCATTTACTATGACTGCGTTTAATAGAGTTAGTGTTTAAAATAAGCATGAACTTGACACCAAAAGATACAGAAGATCTATTGTTTTACACTATTGTCTATGGTAATATTAATCTATAACATTGCACTCAGTCCTTTAGTATTGTTACCATGTGAACAGTATGTGCCAAATTCTGGATGTAGTGAAGCATTGCACTTGTAAATTCACAAAAAAAAACAAGAAAAAAAAAACAACAATCTATGCATTACAAATCCATCTATGTGCAGATTTGTTCTTGAACATGAAAATCTATAAAATTACTTTCATAGCCCCAAAACATGTAATTTACTAGTCATTTTATACCTGATTTGAATTGGGGTCCTGATTCCCATACTGGGATTTGAGTATGCAACGGTCCTGGAGGTCATAGTGATAGTAACCCAAGAAAGAATACAGGGATTAGGCAAGAACTGGGCGAATTGGGGAGAAGAGGCAAAAAATAGCCAAGGCAGGCAAGATAACTGAGGAGGAGAATGACTTCCTAAGGCACCAGTAATCTCTGTGTTCATTTGACAGAGATGTAAGTTGGCTGCTTAACGATAAGAGGTCTTTCCATTGATGTCAAATACATGGGCACTGAATGTCCATATGATTCCTGAAGTTGTGGTTGTAATCAGTACGACCAAAAGGGTACGTTCCCTGGAAGAGCATGGGACAGGGGCTTGAGCAGCGGTTAGACCCCACTTGGTGCTTACCGGGAGCATTTCCAATAGTTCTCCATGAGGCTTTGTAAGCTTTGAATTTAAACAACATAAGCAGCAATATGGCACTTCAGCTAGATTTTGTGGAAATGTATCCAATATTATGCTGTGAGAAGGTGTCGTGGGATAGTCCGTCGCTTGTCTCAGCTTTAAAGCTTTACAACAATTCATCACTAAACATCCGATAAATATTCAAGCTTGAAAACTGAACATGTTAACATATGTGCACAAATGGTAAAAAGGAAATATATTAAAATAAGGAAGGCTACACTGAAACGGGAAACCTCTGCTCCCCAAAGTTTGAAATGTACTTTCAAGTTGTCTCAGAAACACTGTGTCCTAATGTCTTAATTGGTGCACCTGCTGTAGTAGTTGAATATGGTGCGGTCTATCCATCTGCGGAACTTGGACACGGCGGTGTAGACTCCAGGGTACTGGGCATCAGCGCAACCTCTTCCCCAGGACACCACCCCATAGACCCGGCCTTCACATACCAGCGGACCTCCAGAGTCTCCCTGAAACAGCAGGAACGCACATAAGTTTGCGCATACAAATAATTTGGCCTGGTTGGCTGCTCACGTAGGTCACATTAAACATAACATACTGTATATAAAACGTATATAAAAAAAATTCAAGAGTAGGAATGTAGTCACAAGACTCTTTTCTGTACAGTATGCACATGGTCTCTGTTGGAGCCTGACTGGTTGCACTGACAGGAGGCTATGGAAGTCAGTAATAGCAAAACAAGGAAAAACAAAAATATACTGATTCAGAGAATATTGCACTGGGATCTGAGTGTTTTGAACACTGCAAGGGAATAAAAGAAGAAAAAAGCTGTACATATGAGTATAATACACTGTATTAATATCGAACTATACAGTCAGAAAGGAATTGATTGAATAAGATCAGAATGATGGGATCTTTCAGACTATTTCAGACCTGAGCAGTCTTGCAAAACCTCAAAGGAAACATCATGTCTTTACTCAATCAACAAACAAGCTTGGATCTGTCCAGATGGCGACCATACACTACAGAACAGGCCATGGTCTTACCTTACAGGCATCTTTTCCTCCAGCACTGTAACCAGCACAGATCATGTTGGCTGTGATGTTGCCATTGAAGGACTCGCTGCTGTTGCATTTTTGCGTGGAGACGATGGGGAGCTTGACTGTGCGGAGGGAGGAGGGGATCTGGCCCCCGCTGGAGCTGGTGAATCCCCAGCCCGACACCCGGCACACTCTGCCCTCCGCTATGGAGGCGCCCTGTCTGGGCAGCGGGGCGATGGCCACAAAACTGTTCAGGAAGACCGGGGCCTTGAGCTGGAGAGACGGTGGACAATGTGAGGACCCAGCTGAACCGCATACTGAGATACAGTAGAACAAAGTGACACCCTCTCTCTCTCCATATAGAACTACACCAATATCAGTTATGCCTTAGATAAGTGATTTCATATCAGACATACTAAGTAGTGAGAGACTTGGGCTGAAAAAAAATAAATTTTTCTGCATATTACAGTGGCTGTTGACATACTAGATGATGCATAGTAGCCTTATGCGTGCTGTACCTTTATAAGCATGATATCGTTGTTGTTGGTGGCGCTATTGTACTGAGGGTGCGGTATCAAAAGATGGATGATGAAGAACTGCTCTGTCCCCTCATACGTGCTCAGAGAGTAGTCTCCTGCCACGATCATCATTTTATCCACCCTGAGGATGAAAGAAGAAGATTACAGTCACTATGATGGAATGCAGGGATAATAATATAAGGTGTAAAATGGAAAATCTAAAATAAGTCTACATATGGTTCTCCTTATCAACGGTATGATACCTGACGAACAGTTTTGTCCATAGCAAATCAAGCCCATATAGAGGGTTTGACTGAGTGGGTTTTCAAAGGCCAATATCGATATTTTTAGACTGAAGTTGCCAATATTTTGTGCCTATATCCAAAATCTTAAAATCTGACCATTTTCATCGCAAAAAACTACAACTATTCAGTGTTTGCCATTGCATTGTATTCTGAAAAGCTTTCAGACCATCATGGGACACAAGAACTTTCTATTGAAATCGAAACTGAATGAAATTCTTCTAGGTCGTTTAGCAGTTTCTTGAGGCAGTGTGACCCATCACACCTGTTCAATGATAGGGAAAACTCTGGGATACATTAGGCGTTTAAATAAATAATTATTTTACAAAAAATATAACTGAATAATTAATAACATAATTAAAGAGTTTCAGAGTGTTTTTCTGTAGCTGTGGTCAGGGAGGAACCTCCATCATATGGGAGGAAGACGACACTGGCTGGCCAATTTCCAATATTTAACAAAAGACCAATATCAGTTTTCTGATATATCTGTCTGAATGAAAAAGACAACTCTGACCAAAGTGATCTGTGTCTTTCACCATGATCATCTTTACGAATTCAGATCATGAACAATGATATCCAGTAATTTTATTTATAGGAGTGCTTCCTTCTCAGCCAAGCTGTTGCTGTTTTGGAGTCTGTATGAAAGTATGTCGTCAATTAGCCTCGAGGCCATCAGATGCCTGAGTCAGATTCCAGTGCCACGGAGCTCCACACACAATGCCTCTCATTGTGAGTGCTGTGCCTGTATCACTTTCATGTACTTTCTCTCAGCCTTGATAAGTTACAGAATTAACAACCTGATATGGCTCTGCCGTCTCCTGGATCTGCTAATGAAACCCTACATAAACGCACTTACACAGAAATGTCAAGTTGAGGTCACCTTAAGTCAATGGGCCTTTTATTGTTGCTCACAGCTTCCTTAAAGTTATGTGACTAATGTTCTCAGAAAACATTACCGCAAAGCTAAATCAGGACAGCTGTGGAACACAAAGGTATATAGATTGTGTTGCAGTGAAGGTATGACTCAGCTTATTTTGCCAATTTAAATCAGGTTTGAGCGTGTGACTGAGGAGAGATAATGCCTGATATTCTATAATAAACACGGAAGCCAAAAGAGCAAACATGAACTCACCCAATATTACAGTGTGCTGCGGTGAGTACCCAGTATTTGTTTATCAAGGAGCCCCCGCAGAAGTGCTGACCCCTGGTCGTCTGTACTGACACGATGTACTTGATAGAGTGTGGAGCTGGTGCATATCCTCCCACTATGCGGGTCCGCTGTTGACCTGGGGTACAGGGAGAGAAAAATAAAAAAAGAGATTGGATTTCATCTTGGAAGTAGTAGCCCATAACGGGTCTTCCACAAACCACACGGAGCAAACACACTAACAAATTGTAGCATTATTACTGCCGTTGCAGCGGCGGCATGAGCAGCGCACAAGTCATAAAGAAAACACCAGAGGACTTTACTGCACAGATGCTCCTTGCTTTACAGATCAATAAAAAACAATCTCTGGGGTACATGGAATCACAGGGAGCATCAGTCGGGCCCAACTGTGGCCCTCATCATCTGTCTGATGTTAACACAGAGCTGGGGGATGACACATTGATTTGATTTTGCTCTCTACTCTCTACGGAGCAGTTTGAGTCCTAGATAGAGATTTCTAGGCTGAACCCTTTCCGAGAAAGCTGGAACATCTCTCATGCTGTTCTTCGGAGGATCAGAGAGGATCCCTCAGAGAATCTGCCAAGTGAATCCTTGAAGCTTCCCAGAACTTCCCGCCTACATCAGAGATCGCATACGATACTCCTATTTCAGCCACCCATATCACTATTAAGAGGCGAGTCCACGTATGAAAATATACGGTGACTGAGATGTTCCAGACATAGAAACACCTGAGGGATGAAAGGAATACCCTCCATTACCTTCTCAGATATTGATCCCACGCTATAATTAGCAGTAGTGGTGTGTGTGAAGAGCATAAAAGGTAATTCTATACAATACACACAGTATCTCTTGGGTGTGCGTGAAATCAACACACACAGAGAGGTGAATTTGAAGCCATTATGCAACAGTCTACTGGATCTCCTTTTGAACTTGATGGGCCTTGAAGGCATAACATGAAATTTTCACCATCAGGTGTTCTTCGTGGCTACTGTGGTTCGTAGTATTCTGTTACATCATCACACAGCAATCGTGGTTGGAAAATAACAGGTGGTTATAATAAATGAACAGGTGATTATAATCAAATCACAGCCACAGCCAATGAGCTGTGTATATGGGTAAGCACTATATTGGTAGGAAATGTATGCGTAGTTGTATTTTAGTTATTTAATGGTGTATTCAAGTGTTAAAATGTTGTTTTTCTTAAATCAAGTGACATAATCTGCCAGTGGGGTGAGCTAACATCTCTTGTTTCAATGCAAAATGAACTGTTTTTTTTTCCAGATAGTCACCTTGTTTCAAGAGATTTGTCAAAACAAGCAACACTTGGAAACAAGTGAAATCATGCAACTACATTATGTTTTTTTGTTTTTTTTTACTCAAATACTACATACTACTACATTAAATGACTTGTTTTCATGGGATATTTTTGCAGTGCAGTGTCCTCCGTGATAAAAATCATTTAGAGTAGCCTATAGTCTGCAGCATTGTCTCTGGTGAAAGTTAGCAGCTCTGTTTAGCCCCAGATTCTAGTCTGTTCAAGATGTTTATCAGAGTCTCCTTTCTCATTTTATCTCTTTGGCATAACTGTACTTCATAAAAGGGGGTGTTGGCCACAATTGTTATTAGCTGTCATCTGTTGTTCCTGAGGTTTCAAATTCTTTCCTCATGAACAAGTGTAATTTCGGTGAACCTTTAATTTCTAAGCCTCTTTATCTTAGGAGGTATCTCTATTCTACTGTGCAATAATGTGCCTGTCACTGGGATTTTCACTGTGCAAAATCTATTATTATATGCTACTGAAGTTAAAAAATGAAAGAAGAGAATCAACAACTGTTGACATAGCCTGATGTTGTTGTTCTATAAAATATAAAATATAAAATCATAGATTTATATATCCCAGATCTCCCGTAACCCTATTGCTGTGCTTGTGTGATTCATGATTCAAAGCAATAAAAAGCTCAGTCATGCCCAGATGGCCCTGAGTCAGCAAGTATTTTGTCAAAAGACCATCTCAAGGGAGTATCAGGACCAAACGTGCTATAGATCGCAGCCAAAAGGAATGTTTTTAAGAGTTGACAGAGGGGATAACAATCACAGCATTTTAGATACACATTCAATTTATGAATAATGACCAAAAACTACTGTAGGGGTACTCAAAATTATTAGTATGTTGGGGTTTGTCAGGATGTCCTAATCATAACAATACAGTTGAGATAAGACGTCCCAACATTCTCAGTAACTTTCCTTTTACAATCACAGAACTGGTAACTGAACTCAGCTGCTCAACTTCACACAAAGCCCTGTCATGCATGCATAAATAAGCTCTAAAATGGAGATAGAGAGAGAAGCTTACTTACAGCTCATAGCCAGGAGTTCCAGCAGTATACATAGTAAAAGAGAGGGCAGTTCCATGGTGAGATAATGGGGAGAGCAGTCTACACGGAGAGAGGCTTTACCTGTGTGCTACAGTAGTCTAATCTTAAGTGGAAGGCATCTCACCAGCACTCTCGGGTTTCTTATAGTTCCAATTTCCGTTTCCATGGTCACCTTCTCGCACTAGAACAATATATAATTGAAGCTTGCACAGCACGCCCCCTTGCCTCACCTCTTTCTTGACCTTGTTAGGCTTTACTGTATACTCCAAGACTTCCTGTAGAGTTTTATTGCATAACTGTGCGACCACTTTGATATACTATTCCTGTCAGGTGTGCCCAATATCTGACATGGAGCACCTGGTGAACGTTTTAGGATCAAAGCACCTAATGTGTAATAAATGGGCTGCTGCCACACTAAATGACTGCAGCTCTATATCATGGTACCGTCTCCCCTCATTGATTTCAGCAGAAAGTATTAATGCGTTTGTATCAGACACGGCCGGGCCATTGGTGCTCCGCATCTATTCTAAGGCCGGGCGTCATTAAAAATGGAGCATGGCTCTGGCAGGTCTCATCAGTGCCACCATCCCTCTGTGGACTTCCTGACCTCAGCTGGCTAATGGCCCTCTCTGTGCCTGATACCGCGAGCTAGCTCATCTCTCTGTAGCTCATCTCTCTGTAGCTCTCTCATCCCCCGGGTGCTGACCACTGCCTTTTTTCCACATGACCCGCTCCTCAGTCCCCGTGCTGTCATCACTGCACATGGCCACCGCCTCCCCTGCTCTCACATTCCTCTGTCTGGCACCGGAATGAAAAGTCGATGTATATCAGGCACCTCAACGCTTTGACCCGTGACCTCTCCTCTGTGTCTCCAAAACATTGATTTACTGGGAGATTCAAGGCTGATTAAAAATAGAAGCTTTCCTTGTGTTTTTTAAAGTGGGACCTCTGCAGATAAAAGCCTGATGTGAATCCTTTTGGGGCTGGCCTCATAGAGGAGGCTCAAAATACACCAGCAGAAGGCATTCATCTGGATTTAAGTGTCTTCCATCTGAAGTACTTGATTTGTTACCTCTCTAATACTTGACGAAGATTATCGTGGGCTAAACTCACTCATATTTCAATACCCTGAAATATAGTTGAGGTATACAAGTAGTCTATTCTGTGTTGTTTCATTGTGAATGGCCTACACTATCAACACCAATACCAGAAATTTATAGACATTAGAAAAACATTTTTGAAGTCACAAGAAATAATTCATGATTCTGTAACACAAATGCTTAATTGGAAAGGAGACATGATGTTATGAACACAGGTGGTACCCAAACGCAGGACAAGGACAGGGTGGTGTTGGTAAGGAAAAGGTTTTATTGTAAGGGAGGATCTGGATGAGGGGCTGATGGCAGGGAATGGGAATCCAGTAGCAGCAGGGGTGAGTGATGGTAGGGAGGAGCGGGGCTTGGCGTGAGCGTGGGATGAGGGGAAGCGTGGCAGGCAGGGGTAGCTTGGAGGCTAGGAGGTTGCTGGCAAGCAGGCAGGGAGACAAGCAGGAAGACAGGCAGGCGGGTGATGATCCTGGGACACAAGAAAGGCTGGTTAGTCACAGGAAACACGAAGAGACAAAGTCACTAGGAGTTCTAACTAGATTGGCCATGAAGCGTAACTACCACTGAGGTTGAAACAACAATCTGGCGAAGAATGGTTGAAGAGCCGGGGTAGATATACTGCAGGCAGATGAGCTGATGAGAGGCAGGTGAGCAGACTGGGAGAAGTGATGAACTGATTGCAGACAGGTGTGCAGGATGAGCAGAGCCGGGAGCCAGGAGAACGAGGAAGGGAGACCACGCCCACGCCAATACACACACAAACAAAACATAGACAGAGAGAGACAGACAGGGAAGCACTGGGAAACACAAGGAAACACTAGGGAATCTTCTGGGAATATTCTGGGGCTACAGCCACGGCTGTAACACATGAACACCCTGGGATAATCTTGGTTTACCCTCTTTGGACTAAGGTGGCACAAAGTGATCATCATCACTGTCATTCTCCAACAATACCACTGACCATCAGCATTAACCTATAGGTTAGGGTTACCAGTAACCAGTATACTGATTCAGTTTCTTCCTGGCGGAGCTCTTTGGTTACAAACCTACAGTTAGAAAACCAGATTTTTCCCCAAAACTGAAACATGCCACAATTGACAATATGCAAAATGATTCCCATTTATTTAGTAAATGTTATTTTTTCCCCCAGTATCAGGCTATTACCAGAAAACAAACCATTCTAACCATTCACCTTGTTCATTAACCTTTACATACAAACATACAGGCCAAAAATACTCTGCCTAATATTAGTCTTTTGATGTGAAACCAATTAAAGCAAATAATAAATTGTGTTGACCAATTTAATAATGCAGTTTAATAAAAACAATGTAATGCGTATAAATTATGTCACATAACTTTTTGTCATATAATAAGCATGACCTAACAGTAAGATGTCCATGAAGTTTAATCACAGTATTATTTTATTATGCTGTCCTCTAGTTATAATCTCATCTCCTGCATGGTTATACCTTATCTAATTTCCTCGGTCTCAGAATGTTTGTAAATCAATGAATAATGCATTCCACTGTTGAATTTTGAAGCCGTACATCTTAACATATCTCTAGCCAACAAACAGTGTGACAACTGAGTAAGGTATTGTAATAACTTTGTATAACAAATACAGGGGCTGCAGTACAGTAGAACCATGGCGTAGGTATAGTAGGTAGGCTACAGTAGAAGTGGACAACAGTGTAACCTATTTGTGTGACTGTGAGAAGTCAAGTAATGTGACACCAGCTGCTTTTTCTTTCACCGACAGAAAGACATCAAAGTGACCTGCATCTATTACTGTTAACAAGCCTAGCCTTTTTTTCAGCCTCAAACACAATGTAAAAAGACACCAAGGTGGAGATGGAAAGCATAGGATGTATAGTTAGAGAGTTCACCGAATGTACAAAACATTAGGAACGTTGTCCTGATACTGAGTTGCAGCCCCTTTTGTAGGCCTACAATCCACATTTCAATTGTCTCAAAATATAAAAATCCTTCTCTAACTTGTCTGCTTCTCTTTATCTACATTTCCTCCTTTATGACCGGTAGAGATTTAATAAGGGTAATCAGTAAGGGATAATGGCTTTTACTTGGATTAACCTAATCAGTGTACCTCATGAAAAGAATAAGTGTCCCTAATATTTTGTACATTCAGTGTATGTTTCACTTTGGTCATCAGTTATGGAAGTGGTTTTCTACAGGTAGACATACAGTAGGCTATTGGCCAACATCTCCGCATGTTGTAGCATGGTGTGATCTGTGATGTAATAGTGAGAATTAAATACGAGCCGAAATTAAAGCCCCTACGTGTGGAATATTTACCTCAATATATCATTCTCAAATTCATTTTGATAGCGTAGTATAATGGCTGTAATGAGACCATGACACCAAAAAAATGAGAGCACGGCACGGAATTGGTTTATTCTTTGTGTTGCTCTCTTTGTCTTTATTCTACGTCTCCCCGGGTACGATATCCTGCGAAATGTGCAGGACTGACTTACGGCACAAAGGAGGGGCTTCAACCAAACCAGGAAGAGGACTGACTCACTCTACTTGTCTGTAGGCAACCAAATACACAGAGAAGTACAGATGCTTTACAGTCCCATGAAGCCTAGGTATGCAGTCCTGGAAAGATCAGGATAACCAGGAAGTAAAGACAAGTTATCGTACAGTAGAATAGATCCACTCTACTGTTACGCCTCTGTAGGTTAGCCGTCATTCAGTATCACAACATGGTAGCCTGTTAGCCAAAATATGTTGTTAACATTGGGCAAACTTAATAAATTCCACACCTGTAACACAAAACTGCTTTGCTAGCTCAATCTAGCCAATCTAACCCTAACCCTAACTAAAATATTCACCAGCATTTTTTTTTTTGGTCCTGAAAAGATTAGCCAGTTGCAAAGCTTAGCAACACACACTTAGCAACAAGCACCACTCAGTATGAAGTGAGAAAGGATGGACTGACTTACCTGAATTTGGCTCCTGATGAACACGTTGTGTGCCGAGGGAAAAATAATTTGCCTGCTTACACAAGTTTATTCTAGTCCGATTATTCAGTTTGCATAACGACAGTTTCATGTCACCTCTTGATCTGTCAAAGATTGTCGTCCCTGAACAGAAGATTCACCACTCAGATGACCAGAGAAAATGTGCAAAATGAATAGGGGTCAACGGAGGACAAAATAACAAACCATTGCAATTTGAAGCCATTATCGGTCTATATTCTCTTATTTCTGTAAGGAATGTGTTTGTAAAATGTATAAATTTGTTGAATTCATTTGATATCATAATTTTTGAATTGTGTTTTATCTTCTTATCCTATGAATGACGTCAGTGTGTCACGCATGTAGCCTACGTGTGTTGAAATTCTCCTGGCATGGCCAGTCAGCACTGTTCAGCCACACCTACGGAAGCTAGGTTTAAAAAAAAATAAATCTAGAGATAAAATTGAGAAACAAGTGGTCATGTGAATAATGGGATTTGCTCACTCAGCTCATTCCAGAACCTTGAAAAAATTAAAAGGGCAAATGCTGTAGACACGATTTTAGCCATGTAGCCCAGCCATTTTAGAGCTTGTTTGTGCTTCGTAATCACCCAATTTTGAAGAAACAATGGATGAGATAGGGAGTGGCGTATCTTCCGTTCAGGGAAGATCATTTTTGGATTTGTCACCAAAGTCATCAACTTTCAAATTGTAGCTACTGGTAGCAGCATTAAGAATGCTCTGTGCTGATTTGTAATTGTGAGACAACTTTGAATAATCCACATTCTCAAATGGGAAACGTAGGCTATGTAAATGTAAAGTGAACCACAAAACTGAAGTGAATTGCTGTTGGCCTCTTGCTGTGGATTATGTAAGATTTCCAATTCCATAAAGCAAAAGACCGTGCGTGCCATTGCCTATTTTCTATCACTATACTTCCTCAAGAAATTCACCTCAGAACAGTTCAGTCCGATCCCAGTTTCATCGTGACAACAAAGCCGTGGACCCTTATTCTGTCCAAATCTTGGTGATGGCGACTATGTAGAGGTGTTCAATTTCCAGTTACCTTCATTTCCCAAGGTGCTAGCGGAAAACTAAAGCCTAGAAATGCACATAATACAAGATGAGATCAAGCTTTGTCATGTACTAGGTCAGCGGCATTGTTGTGCTGTGGGATAGCCCCACTACAGAACCGAGAGATAGTGTAAACAAAAGAATTAGACAAAGATACAGTTACATTATAAAAGGAATCAGGAGAGTCTTGGCCCCACCAGTTGGAGATACCCTGAAGCTGGCTGTGTGTGGGCTGCCATTGGTGAGTAGCAATCAATCTTCATTTAATAATTGATAACCCTATTTGTAATAAGTAATTCTCTTTGTACATTGCTGGACTGTTATCACCCAATAATAGGATTGAGCTATTGTTATAACATTGCACTTACTAAAACAAGTAGATTGTCAACTTTTTGTCATCTTGATTAGTAGAAAATCGTTAAAGAATAACATCGATAACTGTAAGATACCTAATAGGTGTCAGCGTTAAATAGCTGAGACATCTCATGCATTAGGATGACTTCTTCTTCCATGTCACACAAAAATAATGGGATGCTGTCAGGATAATCTGAGCAGTGAATTATTTTGGCAAACTATAAATCTGTATAAGCTGCTATAATTCATGTTTCCTCATTATAGGTGAAAAATAAGAAAATGATTCAGCTGGTGAGGTCTGCTGTGCTGCTACTTTTGGCTTTCTCAGTAACAGGTAAGTTCCTCAATCGCCCTAAAGGCACTATTATTCCTCAGTCCTTACTGGAAGCTATGAATTCATAGATTAGGTATAGATTGCTGAAAAAAAAATTAAATAATAAGGATGTTAGAGAACAGTCTTTGACAGAAAAATCCTGAATTATTTTTGCATTTACAATTACAATTTAAATTTCCCATTTGGCAGACGCTTTTATCCAAAGCGACGTACATATGAGATTTTAATACAACACAAGATATAATACAACATTTATTGTTATGAAATCACAACTTTCACTGACTGAATAACAGTTATGAGTTGTCATACTGTTGCACGGTACGGAAGCCAAGAACGGCCGTGCTTGCAATTATTTTTTTTAATGCCGTTATCTCGAGATCACAAGTTAATTATCTTGTGATCTCGAGATAACAAAGCTCGTTTTCTCAAGATAACGGGTTAATTTATCTCGTTATCGAGAAAACAAAAGTCGTTTTCTCGAGATAACGAGATAATTTATCACGAGAAAACGACTTTTGTTTTCTCGAGATCACGGGATAATATGGAGAACTCAAAAGAGTGTCATTTGATCACACCTAATTTCAGCCTTCAAGATCACTGTCATGACTGTCGGGGAGGATTCATAACTAAACAGAAAGCATAAATGTGTAGTTTTGTTTGCTGCAGTTACGATTTTCGCTTAAAAATCAGTTGCTACAGTTGTCAAGACGCCCTATGCATGCTGGCATGGCACTCCTGATCTCTGACAAACATTATAAGTAATAGGAGGAAACGACATTTTGTTTTCTCGTGATAACGGGTTGATTATCTCGTTATCTCGAGATAACAAGCTCGTTTTCTCGAGATAACGAGATAATTAACTCGTGATCTCGAGATAACGGCATTCAAAAAATATAATCGTAAGCACGCAATTGTAAGCACGGCCGTTCTCGGCTTCTGTAGCACGGTGCCATGTCACAACTATGAAATACTGAATTATTAATGAAAATCAAATGTCACTAAAGCAAGGGAAATTGTGAATATATATATACATATACATATATATATAGATATAGATATAGATATAGATATATGTAGTATATATTGTGCCATGTGTGTATGTAACCTGAATCTTTCCCACATTCACCACTGACCACAGGACTGGCTCAGGATTTGCCTCAGAAACGTTTTTACAGACCAACTCCATTGTATGCAGCATGTTACAGGATATGAAAACATGTTAAAAGGGTCTTTCACAGAGCATGTGACCTACATGAGAAAGAAAACAGACATGTATGCATTGTAGGAGTGTGGGACACGCAACATGATACAGCAGGTTTAGCTTGGGTGGTGTGGTCTTTAGAGTGAGTTAGGACACATTTGAAGTGAGTTTGATTTGATTTTTAGTTTCTATTTTCCTCTTATGCAGCTCACAGAAAATTTGGGTGATAATTTTCTGTAGCCTAAACCAAAAGAGCTCATATAAAACAAGGAGCAGTCTGACACGTAGCCTACCCTCACTACTGTCTACAGATACATTTACACAGAGGATTATCGGGGGCCAAGAGGTTGCGCCATACTCCATCAAATACCAAGCGTCCCTGCAGTATGAGACCAGGCAACACTACTGTGGAGGGACCCTGGTCCACCCTCAGTGGGTGGTGTCTGCCGCCCACTGCTGGAGACCGTAAGTACTGACACTGACTACAACCGGACAAGGTAGAGTTCCAGTAAAGCCATCTGACGATAGGGAAATGCTCAAGGCAAGGATTTTCAAGTTCTGTGAGTGTGTGTGTGTCCGTGTGTGTGTTTAAGAGAGAGAAAGTGAGAGAAAGTGAGAGAAAGACATACATTTCAGCTTTCAAAATTGTAAGCTGCATTGTGTACAGTAGTCATATAATACCTTTGTAAGAAATTTCTTAGGCATAAGAGACCGCAGACCGCAGCCATGATCAGAGTGTGTTTTTTGTGACATTTTGGTATTTCTTATAGTTAGAGGTTAAATTCTGAGGCTCCTTATCTGACTCTGTCCGTTTTGGCCCTCAGGAGCAATCTGATGAAGGTGGTGTTGAGTGAACACAACCTGTCTGTAGAAGAGGGTTTTGAGCAGGTCTTCAATGTCTCCAAGATATTTGTCCACAGCTATAACTACAAGACGTTCAACAACGATATCATGCTCATCAAGGTAAGCCAATAGAGAAAGATCTACAGCGAATATTGGATAGTCACATTACAGCAGCTTTTAATGGTAGATATGGTACATAGACTCCCGCAAACCCTATAACACACAAACACATACACGCACACACACACTCCCCTTGGTTCCTGCAGTGCGATTGCTTGGTCAGCATCTCGTAGCTGTGGCCCGTAACTTTGTTTTGTGTCGCAGCTGAGTGAGCCAGCAACGCTCAATGCTTACGTCCAGCCGGTCCAGCTGCCTGATGGAAACACCCCTGCGCTCGGGCATTCCACCTGCACAGTGAGCGGGTGGGGTGTGACGCAGATCTACAGTTACGTCCTCTCGCCTGTGCTACGCGCCGTGGACGTGGACATCATCCCCTACTGCTACTACTACTACTGGGGCAAGATCACTGCGAACATGCTGTGTGCCGGCTCCCGGTTCGGAGGCAAAGACTCCTGCCAGGTACGAAAAAGACCACTTAAAAAAACAGTTTATGTATAATGGAAAGTGAAAACAACAGACATTCAGTGAGATTAAAAATTCTGTGAGATACAATAAATAGCAGTGTGCAATAACATTCAACGCAGGAATAGCAAGAATCTCACAGAAGCACCAAAGGGCCTCGTTTGTTCATCAGCTGTCCTTTGTCTTGGCGCTCCACAGGGCGACTCAGGTGGTCCCCTCGTCTGCAATGGCTACTTGGAGGGCATCGTCTCATGGGGTATCAGCTGTGCCAACCCATACTTCCCTGGGGTCTATACCAAAGTGAGGCAGTACTCCACCTGGATCAACTGGGTTATCAGCAATGACAGACCCTAAACAGTCAGCGGCACCCCAGCAGAGAGGGGCTTCTGGATTGATTCTTTTAGGTCGCTACTGAAAACACGCTACTTTTCTAAACTTGTACTCAGCCAGCTCATTCAATTTCTTTTCGTCTTCTGTGTCGTCTTGCAAATGTTAGTTTCTCATCTGTACGGTAGTCCGAGGTGATTTCTGAACTGCTGCACAGGTCCCAACAGAGCCAGCAGCATCACTCAACCTGCTTGACTTCATTATTAATTGCTTTCTGTCTGTTTTCTGTACAATGCCAAATGTTATGATGTTAATTGTATCTACTGTATAGTTTAACTGTGATTTCTAAAACTGTTGAGGAAGGCTATAAGAAGCCAGTGTTACCAGCCATCTCTAGGTTCAGGCTTTCTGGAAATATGTTAATATGTTAATAATTCAAACTGTTCATTGCCTCATAACAATTAATATTTGTTCTGTTGTTGACAAACAGTTTGTAACTCTGATAGGGACAGTGCTACAAAGATATATTATTATTATGATTATTATTATTCATATTATTATATTGTATATAGTTTTTTAAACCCACTTTTATTTGTCCCAGTGTTTAACACCTAAAACTGAACAGCACATTAGACTTGATTAAAGGAATAAGACTGCAAAGAAGGTGAAGCGGAAAAGCAATGATAAGAAGTAGCTTGTTGGCCAAAATTGGTAACTATGGGATGAACTATGTCTCCAGTTTAGGAAACAAAAATGCCTTACTTAGGATGCTAATAAGGCCTTTACAGAAATCACAGTAGTATTGGCACATGTTCTGTCAGAGGTCAATTTAAGGACATCACACCAAAGAATTGGATCTTAATATGACTAATGTAAAAAATGTGATTAATGATACATGTTTTAATCTTGCCACAAGCATTGAACGAATCAATTATTCTATCTTCATTAATTAAATACCATCGGAACATTCATGGCGACAATAAAGATGAATTGTTTTTCTTATGTTGGCGGCTATCTGTTTGTCACGATCTCTGCCCCTGCCATCACAAGAGCAGCATGAGCCAATGAATGCACTTCTTACACTTTGAAACAGCGACATCTCATTACATACGCTACACTTACCCTAAAGAGCTTCGGGCCGTCCCATCCAGACCACGTGTGACACAGCTGCGGGGACAGGCACCAACCAGCAATCCCAGTGCCTACTGAAAAGCCCAATTGTTCACTATCCTTTGTCTCTCTCTCTTCCCGCTCTCTCTCTCTCCCTCTCTCTCTCTCACTCTCCTTAAAACACCAACAAAGAGACCCAGTAACACTGAACTAAAATAGCTGATATGGCAAACATGGAGAGCGGTGAGCACTGGGTGACTGAAGCAGTCGCAGAAGCCAGTAGACTCCCCACTGAGGCGGACAACTGGATCAAACCTCTTATTCACAAATCCCAGAAGGCCAAAGAGTTTGCCTACTGTCCTTACAGCAAGTTCAGAGTAGGAGCGGCCCTTATGGCACACGATGGAACAGTCTTCACAGGTACAGTATCATTTCTGATCGTGCATTTTCAAATTGTTATGCGTAACAAAATGATACGTCTATCATGCTGACACATTGCTGCACCAATCACATTCAAACAAGTCAATGAGGCGGTCTTTATAATCTGACAGCTGACACCGCTGATCATTCATGCCACTGCTGCTGTTGACCCAAGTCGATGCAAACTCCCTCCACCACCCCAACCACCTCCTGCTATTCTCTGTTCACAGGATGCTTGTGCAAGCTATCTCCGAATTATGTCTGGTTTTACGTTGGTTTTCATATTATTAATGATATGTCTACTATGCCTTGGGGGGTTTATTGCGCAGAATCTCTCACATGCTGCTTGGATTCATTTGGGGAGCATCCTCAAGAGCAGAGCCTTTTCCGCCAAATACAACTGTATAACCATTTGTGCTATAAATGGTCCAAACTCCTTTGACGTAAGTGTCTCTGACTGAACTGGTTTATTTTGTGGAAAACAGTACAAGGAAATTGTGTGCAAAAATGTTTCTGTTGCTGATGTACAGTACGTTAGTTGTGATAAACGACACAGACTAACATGCTGATTTGGCTGGCTGTTACTACATCCAGAGGTGTGACCAAGTCAACTTTGCTTGAGTTCCGAGTCAGTCTCAAGTCTTGAGGCACAAGTCTCAAGTCAAGTCCCAAGTCTAAATCTAGATTACTAAATAAAGTTCAAGTCAAGTCCATGTCATTAATGTCAAGTCTCAATTCTAAATGTAGAATAGCAAGTCAAGTCAGAACAAATTAAGAGTCCAGTATCAATTTAATATCTTAAAGAAAACAAAATATCTAGGATTTTGCTGTATGGTTTTAATAGGATAAAAACTTGGTAAGAGCATCATGAGTTTGATTTCTATAATCACTTTCAACTACAACTAGAAGGGCACTCAGAGAGTGCAGACCTCTGCCAAGGTTTGTGCTATTATTGCTTGTTCCTGAGTCGGATCCGGATCCGCTCCAAAATTGTATGGGTTCTACGAAGTTTCATGAAAATCGGGCCAGTAGTTTTTCCGTAATCCTGCTAACAGACAAACAAACAAAAAACAAACGGCACCGAAAACATAACCTCCTTGGCGGAGGTAATAAATTCAATCATTCCATACGATCAAAGTACAAGTCAAAGTCAAGTCCCAAGTCACCCAGAACCCAACTCAAGTCAAGTCTCAAGTCTTCTCTCCATGCATCAAGTCAAGTCTTAAGCAGTTAAAATTGTGACTCGATTCCCCATCTCTGGCTACAACTGTTAAGATTTGCGTAGGCTTCAGCCTCAGCTTGAATGAGCACTGATCACAGCTCTTAGTCATTTAAAGAGCATATTTCAGAATGTGAATTTTTGTGAAGTCACCAAGGACTCAAACAAATCTACTATATGAACAAGCAAACAACTGTACCTCCTTGATTACAGGCAGTGTGAAACACCTTGACCAATCATTGGAGTGTCACTGAGCCAGAAGCAGCCCTTGTAAATTGGTACTGTAATTTGAGTTAAGTTTAAGAAGAGGCCCGTTATGATGACTATTCCTTGAACTCTTAAAAATATAACCTCATTTCTATTTTTCAACAGGTTGCAATGTTGAGAATGCATGCTACAACATTGGTGTCTGTGCAGAGAGGACAGCTATAACCAAGGCTGTGTCTGAAGGACACAGGAGTTTTCAGGCTATAGCCATCGCCAGGTAGCCTACTTTATTCATGACCTCTTTCCTGCATACCTTTAAGTTGAGGTAAATATTCGCTGATCAGTGTGTCTAGACAACTATTGATTCATTTATTCCTCCATAGGATTTAGTCCACAATATAACTGAAACACTGAGTAAAAGGCTTCTTGCTATTTAAACAACTGCACTGTTACTGAGGGAACAGATTTGTTTGTTAAAGCATCTGTATGGAATGGACTGTTGTAGAAAAAATGTCCTTACAAAAAAGTCACATGTGGAAACTTACTCAGATGTGAAAATTTCAATTTCTAGATGAACTTTTTTTTTTTTTCACATTTTCACATGTCGTTAGATATGTAAATGTTTGTTGCAGATGTGAAGAGACAATTCACAGCAAAAAATGTCAATGGGAAATTTCACATGTTCACATACACTCTTAGAAAGCATGTGTCATTTTTAACACATCTGTGTGTCTTCTTTGGGACTACACACACACACGTGTATGAAAACCAACATGTGTCCAAAAACCACATGTGCTTTGAATTCACATGTGGGTTTTCTCATCTAACTTTTGACAAGGATGGCTACAGTACTGTGACACAGGTGACATTATAGTTTGTTGCTACTTAATAAGTGACTATGCCATTAAATAGTATGACTTTCTGCAGTGACCTGGAGAATGAGTTCATCTCTCCTTGTGGTGGCTGCCGACAGTTTATGAGAGAGGTAATGTATGTCTATGGTCTATTCAGCATAAAAACAACTCTATTAATAGTTATACTGCTCCCAACAAGTGTGTTACTGTTTATAAAGGCGTTGAGTACACACACACTATGCATATGCTATAGCCTGTTGAAACTCTGGGTTTTGCCCATATCATCCAAAACTCACCTCTCCCCATTCAGTTCGGTGATCAGTGGTCTGTCTTCTTGTCCAAGCCGGATGGATCCTACATCGACATGACGGTAGAAGAACTGCTTCCAGTGTCATTTAGTCCTGATGACCTGAAGAAAAAGAGAGTTTCCAACACACAGAATGGGTCAACATGACAGACTTTCCAAAAAGGAACTGATAAAAGCCCATATGGCTATTAGATACAGCCTACAGCAGTGTTTTCCCAAAGTGGGGTCTGTAAGGGGGTTCCCAGCAAAATGAGGAATAAATTCACTGTTATTTCATTAATTTGAAGCTAGGTCAGTGAAAGGATGTTATAGGAATAACTTTTCCAATTCGAGGTTTCACTGCTCACACACCCCACCTACAGTATAGACAGTTGTCCAGCTCTGTGCAAAATCATATCCAACAAAAACCTTCTAAGACAGGGAACCTCAGACAAAAGGACATGGATATGTACTTTTTTGGCCTTTTTAGTCATCTCATATGTATATAGAAATTGTAATGATTTAAAACACATGCAGAACTCATTTACAAATAACATAAAAAGTGTATTTCCTTTCCATTTATAATAGTGGATGTGATATTTACAACAGACTGCTAATAATATCAGAGATGTTAACATCCAGTAACATTTAGTCGATAATATCATTGTGTGTGAAGTGAGGGACATTGCTGAATTTTAGTGATGCCCAGCTATGCATGTCAGTCAGACCAGAACCGTTCAGTGTATGAACCCTGAAAAAAAAAAAGATTAACTGTTTTACTTTTGTGTAGAAAATCTGTGACAGGGTAAATTCCAGTGAAGACTTTAAAGTGTGTCTCCTTGACCCTTGGCGTACTCATGTAGGCTATGTTAAATAAAAAGAAAAGGCTAGTAAATTAAATGTATGTATGTGAGTTTGTGCCAGAGCTTCTCTTCTAGCCAAATATCTATCTTTAGGGGTCCAAGCATTGCAGCTTGCTGTGAGGTCAAAATGCGATATCGCAGGCATCTGTGTTTATTCTCATAATAACTTAGAATTATTATTATTATTATTATTATTATTATTATACACATAAATCATGCCTGCTGTATATTGTCAACACAGACCAGTGAGGAATATGGATTATGACCTAACAATGGCTCCATAAGAAATTCCAAAGAGAGAATCCTGGCTGTGATGTGAACATCAAACATTTCAACTTTGTCGGTGTGCGCAACAGCCTGAACATATGCTTCTTCTTCTGAATTTTTAATATTCACTGAAATTGGTTGGACAACATCACTGATATCAGGTGACAGTAAGTGACTTGCATGGTAAGCTGATGTAGTAAGCTTATTTTGTTCATTTATTTCTATATGCTAGCACAAATACACTACCAGTCAGAGGTTTGGACACACACATTTTTCTTTATTTTTACAATTTTTCACATTTTAGGATAATAGTAAAGACACCAACACTATGAAATAACACAAATTGAATTATGCAGTGACCAAAAAAGTGTTAAACAAATGTTTCACATCTAGTTTTAGTATTTTTGGAAGGGGTGGTATTTTTTAAGGTAGGTTTCGTACAGGTATTTTCAATATTCTTCACTCACTGTCTAAAAAAAACAATGAAATATATAATATGCATAAGATATGAGCTCCTAGCAGCAGGTTGGCTGTTCTCCCATGGCCGGGGAGTCCTCTTTTAGTCTCCCAGCCCAGGATTTCCAGGTCATCAGAGGAGGCTTGATCTCGTCTGGGACCTCTAACTACTTGGTGCAGGCCTTCCTGGGGGAGGGCACATTCGGAAAGGTCGCCAAGTGCCTGAAGGCAGACACCAATCAACTGGTCGCTGTTAAGATCATCAGGAAAAAACTGGAATTAATGTCTCAGGCAGAGGAAGAGGTGAAGCTGAAATGTTGTTTGTTTATCAAAATTTCAGTTATAAACGCTTAAAAAAACACCTTGTATTTACATCAGATCCCTCCCTAATTATCTCATAATATATAACCCAGGAGGTCATCCTCAGAAAGCTGAAGGCTTTGGACCCAGACAGGTGTAATTTTGTGAGATGGTATGACTCCTTCATCCACAATGGACACATCTGTCTGGAGTTCGAGATGCTGGATATGAATCTGTATGAATTCATGGAGCAGCACGCTTTCCAGTCTCTTCCCCTGAAAGAGATTCGTCCCATTCTGCACCAGGTATTTTGAACTTTCTTCTTTGCTATCGTGATGCCAACATACTGTATTTATACACATATAACTATTATAAGCACTTTTGCACTGACTACTTGCAGTAAATATTGCAGTTTGGCTCCATCCACAAGATAAAATATTTGGAAAATTCAAAAGTCAGCCATCAAAAGTTAGAGGGAATGGTTTGGTGGCTAGTTGGTTTAGAGACACTAGTTTTGTAACATAATATACAAATATTTCATATGACTGTTCAGGGAAGAATTATCTGCAGTATTAATGCTAAATACATGGATGAAGGGGGACTACTACAATGACTATCACTGTAAACAATTCTAAAATGACAATAATGCAATATAGTTGACCTTCTGATGAAATTGTTTTTTTCATGACTTCAGATGGCCACAGCTCTACACCATCTCAGGAGCATAGGAGTAATCCATGCAGACCTGAAACCTGAAAATATAATGATGGTGGACCGTCACCAGCAGCCTCTGAAGGTCAAAATAATTGACTTTGGCATAGCCCTTAAGTCCTCAGAAGCGATGGTGGGGTTGTGCGTCCAGAGTCTGTGGTACAGGTGAGTAACTGACAGCGTGGCAGAGCTCTGGTTCTAGTTTTTACAGCCAATGTAATGTGTTCCTGTTCCTCTTCTCCCAGGTCTCCAGAGATCATGTTGGGGCTTCCGTTCACGGAGGCCATCGACATGTGGTCTCTGGGCTGCGTGGCCGCCGAGCTGTTCCTCGGCCATGCGCTCTACCGTGGGGACTGCGAGTATAACATGGTCAGTGTTGCACTTAAAAAGTCAATTTTAAGATGTCTTTTAATCCTGTATTCTGTCATAAAATCTCTGATACGGTTTCACTTGTTTCTAGAATTTCCATTTTATTACGGACCTCAGTGAAATTGCACCCTCTGTCAGGGCCCAATCTTGATGTGTGATGAGACTTTATTTTGTGTCTCCAGATAAAATACATTACGCACACTCATGGTCGGCTGCCAAGTCACCTGCTCAACGCTGGAGTGAAAACCACATGTTTTTTCCGCAGACGCATCCATGCCCATAAACATCCCTGGAGACTCAAGGTACCAGCACTCCTTTACTCTCATCTAGCTGGCCTTACGCCTGAAATGTCTGTCTGTCTGTATGTCTGTCTATTTGTCTTTCTGTCTGTCTTTCTTTCTGTCTGTGCTATTCACTGTATTCAGGATAGAGTAGCTAACTAGAACATATTTTTAGATTCCAGTTGAGGATGGGCGTGTGAGCTTGATCCAGCGTCAGTTCAACTCGCTGGACGATCTTGAGCAGGTAGATGGTCTCTTTTGACCAATCAACTTTTAGGACTTGAACAGGAGGACGTTTCACGCAAATATCTTACAATGAAAAGCATCTCAAGGAAAGTGATTTGAGATATTCTTGACCTTTTTGGTTTATTCCACTTCCAGCTCAAGCCAATCTGGTATCCAGAGGCCACAGACAGCATGGCAGACGCGGATGACCGGCACAAATTTGTGCATTTGTTAAAACAGATGCTGCAGCTGGATGCCACTGACAGAATTACACCCAGTCAGGTTCTGCTGCATCCATTTCTAACCATGAGCCACCTTGTGAACAGCGTCCACCACAGCTCCCAGTAAGTCTGTGTTAACATTCTGTGTGTACATGTGTACTGAAGTGGGTGGATGAAGTTGGTTGATTCAATGATTGATTATCTTCCAGTGTGAAGTCGTGCTTTGACACAATGGCCATCTGTGAGAATCAGAGCCTGACCTCTGACAGTGGGGAGGCAGTGGCTCCATCCACCCAGCAGCCACACCTTCACCAGCAGGCCTCCTCCAACACCGCCAGCCTGGCCCAGAACAATGACCAGGAGAAGAAAACAACATCCACGCCACTGTTGTTCAGCAACCCTGCTGAGGCTCCACCCCACAGAGATGTGGCCCAGGTCAAGTGTCGGGGCAAAAGGAAGAGGGTCGACGTTGGAACTGGAGAGAGTGGCAACAGGTAGTTGTATCATCTCCCTATATTGATTAGATCTGTTTAGATCTGTTTAGAGTGATTATACTGTTGAGCTTCAAAAGATCCAAACAACTTTTGATCTAAACAGGAGCTCAAACAACAATGCTCCGAAGGAAAAGAGAAGGAGGAAGAAGAAAGATGGATGTGGGGAAGACAGACAGAGGTAAGTTCACCTACAGCAACACACAACGTTGGGGGTCAGTTCAATTTCAATCAATTCAGGAACTGCATTTTCAAAATTGAAAAATTAACATCTTTTGCCATAAATTGTCATTATTTCTGATAATAAACTTATTGGGAATGATGATCTACCATTATCATGTCAATTACAGTTTCCACTTGCGTTTTGACTTGTGTACTGAAAGGGAACTGACCCATTCCCTCAATCAGGTGTAGCTTTGCATTGGTTTTCAATGATTTTCAAATAGCACAGCGATGTTTGTTACTCAGGGACTTGTTATTTGAACATTGCTGCATTACAAATTTATGGAATCAGTAAATTAACCTTTTGCATGCCATTGCTCAGCAACACCAGAGTGACTTCACCCACCATGACTGCCACCCCAGCCAGTCCCCACCTCGTCCCACCTGTCCGTACAGCTCAGGACAACAGAGCCATGGACCAGGCTGACGCCAGCAGGTCCACTTCGCTGGCTGGCCCCTTTTCCACTGTGGACACTTGCCAATAGTTCCAAGGATCCTGACCCAGTCCTAGTTTATTGTGACTGTGAGAATTTAAATTCAATCAGTAAATACCATTTTAACTAAACATTTATTTGCAGAATATCATTTTTTCTTACCGAACCATAGGCGTGCACTGGGGGGGACATACAGTATGCCCCTGCCCTTTTGTTCTAGGTGTCCTTTTCAGATTGATATACTGAGATAGAGTTTTTAAAGGGGCATTGCTAACCCTGATCACCTGAGGAGCTATAAGCTAAAAGGGGCTTATAACCACTCTAAGGGCATTCATACTGCAGTATTTCCATTATATGTAGGCTTTTTCAAACCTGGCCCACATGCCTTACCTCTCTTCAACAGCTTACATTGGTCAGCAGTGAGCATTTAAGGCCACATGAATGTTTTCATCCTCTCTTTAAAATCATAAGACCCTTCTCTTATCCAATATGTATAGATAAAATGTCAAGCACCTTCTGATGAAAGCTCCTTCTGATGCCAAACTACATTCAGAGACAACTATTAGAGTTGGTATGGAACCATGGTTTCAAACCTAAGCCTACACCTATTTCACTCATCTAATATTTTACACCGTTAATTGATATGATTACTTTTGGTCTGAATATGGGCCTTATTTTTTTAAGCAGCCAAGTGTAGTTTCACCTGTAATTCTTAAGGGCAAAAAGAGCTGAGCATTGACTCCTATTGATAGAACAGTGCAACTGCATGAAGGTGAAAATTTCAATTATTGAATACCAACACTAGCTATTTTTTCTTAGTTTCTGGAAAATGGAAAAGTTAAATATCTTGCTAAACAAAGAAACTACTTTATTAGGGTCCTATTTGACGCTTCAGAGTTGTCCAATTTCATATTATATGAAAGCAGATTTTCAAAAATGTCTCCCCAGGGGAATATGTTCCCGAACACCCTAGCATTTCTGGGTAAATTCTTTTAACTTTTTAAACTTAATTTTTTTAATGGCATTTCTGCTTTATTAGAAATGCCATCCTAATCCTATCCTAATGTGAATCTATATAGGACTTTGACAAGAAGGAATTGTTTTGGAATCCCTGTCCGAGTGCTTAACTGTAATCCTGTATGGTTTTTTTTAATTCATTATTTAGTGTCAATTAACGCTAAACTATCTACAAACCGTCCTTGTTTCTAATTTCTGCCTCCTCAGTATTTCTACCTCATTAGCAAAATATTTTGTACTCTACCTTTAATTCAAAATCAGGTCAAGAAAGGTCACCTGACATCCCACGCATGCTCAGTAGCGGCTGCTGCTTTGTTTACATAATAGGTTGTCCTTGCTGAGATGGTCGAGGGTTGACTGACAGTTGGAGAAACGGGTACCAAATACAGCACAAAGTTTACCGTTTACGGGTAAAACATGTCTGTAAAACACGCCATTAGCCGGGGGCTTGAGTTGGGGCGCTCGGTCTTTCAGCTGGGTCTCCTCAAACCGGTCGGCCGAGTCGCAGCAAAGCTCCGAGCTGACCGTCTCCGTGTCGGCCAACCGGGCCGCACCGTTCAGCCTCAGGCTTTCCTGCCGTCTCGGTACCGGTATTACCGCACCTCTCTGAGGGGCTTCGCTGCTCAGCTACAGTCCGCCGGTTTCAGTAGGAGGTTTGGGACCGGGTCTCCACGAAACAGGGCAGTGTTTTTGGCTTTTGGTCTCGGTGTGGGACTAATCGAACAACAGCTTGAGGATGACAGGAGGAGTGCAGCGACATGCCAGGAGATCCAGGTATGGGAAATCAGCAATGGGAGAGACAGAGATGTAGTCTGATTGTCCATTTCCTGCCAGCCAGGCGCATTTCTGGTGAATGGCAGTGGCTGTAGTTTGATAATTGTGTAGTAAGGTGCATTTAAAAGAATATTGCTGAGATTAATAGTAACAATGTTTTTTTTATTGATCTCTATGAGGAAATTCACTGCTCACTTGCCTCCTTCAGGGAGGTTAGTGCGCAGGTTCAGCTACAGATCAGCACTGGTAGGGATTCACTGACTTGCTCAAAGGCACCTCAGCAGGTGAGATACAAGCCGATACAGGGCTTGAACCTGGGTCGTCCGGATGAAGGACAGTCTAGGCCACTCTGCCACCCACCTGCTCTTCACTATTCTCCTAGTGTATTTTCTTCCTGCCAATACGGCCTTGTTCTGTTCATTGTGGTTTGGCTATTGCAGTGTATGATTATGCATTTAAAAGTAAGTGAGACTTGTCAGTCTTGGGGCCAATTTGACTTGATGCAGCTACATCCACTTTTCATAATGTACAACAAACCAGATTACTCTCCACCCGCAGGCTGTATTCAGGAAGAAAAAGTTCCAGAGCCCACTCAAGCCATTCACCTCTGGATACAAACTGGAGGATTATGTTATTGGGAAACAGATTGGGAAAGGCTCCAATGCGGCTGTATATGAGGCTGCAGCTCCGTTTGCCCGACCCAAAGAGAACGACAACAAGTGCTCCCTGGTGGAACTGAGGGAAGATGAAGACGAAGGGGAGACGGCTCGTTCTGTGAGATGCTGCTCACTAAGAAACTTCCCTCTGGCTGTCAAGATGATGTGGAACTTTGGGGTGCGTATTCTGTAATATTTAGATATTCCTCCACAAAGATTTGGTTCCCAAGGATGTCCCCACTATTTTAGCCAATCTGGGAAAATAGATGTCTGGCAGGCACACATAAGTAGTGAAGATATCACTGTTTGATGCCTTTGACCCTGTGTTCATTTGCAGGCAGGGTCATCAAGCGAGGCGATACTGAGGTCCATGTCGCAGGAGCTGGTGCCTGCTGGGCCACTCGCCTTAAAGCAGGAAAAAGAGCAAATTACTCTGGATGGGTAAGTTAAATATACATATGTGTCTATATGTGTGTATACATATTGTGAGGGGATAAAGGCCTATTTTCAGTGTTTAGTTCTGGAGTGCTAGACAGAGTGACATGAATAGCTGTGACCTCTCTTCATGCAGACATTTTGGAGTCCTGCCCAAGAGAGTGTCAGCACACCCTAATGTGATCAGAGTGTACCGAGCTTTCACAGCGGACGTCCCATTGCTGCCAGGTGCCCAGGAGGAGTATCCAGATGTACTGCCAGCCAGGCTTAACCCCGCCGGTCTGGGCAACAACCGCACCCTTTTCCTGGTCATGAAGAAGTAAGAACTGCCATCATTCACCCTCTTGGTCAGATCTCATTCAGGATGTCAATCAAATTGCTTTAATAAATATAGCAAACTTCTGCTTATGCAGGGTGTGTCAAAGCTAAAGGCATTCAGGTCAGGTTTTAAAGTGCTTCTCGCAGGTCATTCTCAGTCACTGGCTCTATTTATAGATGTAGCACTAGTGGCCTGTCCTCTGTGCCGTAGCTATCCCTGCACGCTGCGTCAGTACCTGGAGGTGTCGGCGCCAGGCCGAAGGCAGGGCTCCCTGATGCTGCTGCAGCTGCTGGAGGGGGTGGACCATCTGTGCAGACAGGGCGTCGCTCACAGGGATCTCAAGTCGGACAACGTGCTGTTGGAGTTCGACTCAGGTCACAGAATGATTAATGCAGAGTGTGTTCAGTCAGTGAAAGAACAGCCTAAACAAACAAACAAACAGAAAGGATTATTACATTACTTTGAGATATGGTTCCATCAATTCTGTGTTAAATCTTTTATCGATTTCCACATTTTCCAGGTGGTTGCCCTCGTTTAGTGATCACTGACTTTGGCTGCTGCCTGTCCCAGAGCGACTCTACTCTACAGCTGCCCTTCAACAGTGTGTGGGTCAACAGAGGGGGGAATGCCTACCTAATGGCACCTGAGGTAGGAATAAGTAGCTCTTTATTGTTATGGTACACGGAGAATGTGTGTTTTGGCCTCTGGGATCACGCATACATACACACGCATATACTTGTATATGTGCGTATATACATCGTTTGTGCAACTTATGTCTGAGCCACCACATATCCTTGGGAAGTACTGAACTTTTGGCAATACTATACAATATTCTTTATGATTTTGTGTGTAATGATAGCACACTTAGCTATGAGGTGCAGCAAAGTTGGCAGCATCGAATCACCCATAATGACAGTTAAGGCCGGCCTCAAAGATATAGGTTACCAATGCATTTGTACTTTCTAAAAAGTTTTCTTCAAGCTAGTGTGCATAAGAATAAAAAAAACAAGAGAAAGCCGGAAAGATTTCTAACTACCTTCATGGTTACCACTAGAGTTAGCAGAGGAACAAATTAGAGTTACAACGGTGGCCATGCTTTATGGGAATTGTCTTTAATCAATGAAATGGTTTGGCCTAAACTTCCTGTTTACAATGACTGTGTGGGAACGACACACACACACACACACACACACACACACACACGCACACACACCCACCCACACAGTGAAGTTTGACACACCTACCATGGTTTCAAATCAAAGTGCTTGGACACTTATGGAGAAACACATACAATTTAATATGTCCGTTCTTTTTTTACATTTATTTTAAAAAATCCAATGGGTTTTTAAAATGTACGGAAAGGAAAGGAGTACCGAGTAAGGAAAGCTACTGAAAATGAACTGAAATATTGTCTCCCTTTAAACTCTACAGTAAAGCTCCACCATTTCTCATGAATTGTCTATCCAAAGGTGGCCACTGCGGTTCCAGGATGTGGTGTGGTCATTGATTATAGCAAGGCAGATGCCTGGGCTGTGGGTGCCATCGCCTATGAGATATTCGGACAGCGGAACCCATTCGATCGAGCGGTGGGCCTGGAGAGCAGGAGTTATCAGGAGAAGCAGCTTCCTCCTCCGCCTTCCAGCGTTCCAGCTGACGTGCAGCTGGTGATCCGATTACTCCTCAGGAGGAGCCCAAACAAGGTGCAGCAGGAGCGAAGGCTCTATCATGGTGGATGTGGTTGGACAGGGTGTCTGCAGGTCCTGATTTAAGTCTTAAAATGACTTAAATCATGTTATCTAAATTCAACACCTTGAAAGTTTTGAATGCAGTTAAACATAGAATTTTAAGCCTAAAAATCAATTTTGGAGGGCTTAAAAATGTTGTGGTTTCTTGGTGTGCTGTTTTTCTGGTGAGAAGTTAGCCCACTGCTGCAGAACTATATGGTCTACAGGGTCTTCATTTTCACATGTATTTTAAAATTGATCATTCTAACTGGCATGGAAATGTTGTTAAATTTAACTTGATGAATCTTCCAGACACCCTGATGGATAAAAATAAGTGCATTTTTGATTCACTGAGCAATCATGCTCCTTTCTGTGCAGTTCCTTTTGTCTATATAGCAGTTAGAGGATACACACTGGATACTCTTGCCTGGCCTGCATTATAAACAAATGTGCTCTTAATCAACCTGTCTGGTTAAATGACAGTAAAGCCAAATAAAATCACAATATCATTGTGTCTGCAGCGTCCCAGCGCCCGTGTGGCTGCTAACATGCTGCATCTCAGCCTGTGGGGACGGAGAGCCCTGGCCAATCAGGACAGCGCCGGCATGAGGAAGCTAGCTGATTGGCTGCTGTGTCAGTCCGCCGTGGTCCTGCTGAAGGGCTGCAGCGGGCCCAGTGGGAGCAACGTGGAGGCGGAGCTTCAGAGGTGCTTCCTGTCGAACCTGGACCTGGAGGACCTGCGCACCGCTGTGGGCTTCCTCCTGTATGGGCGAGAGCAGCGTCAGGCCTGCATCCTGTCTGCATAGATCCACTCTCATCTTCTCAAAGGAAGACCTCAGAGCCCTTGTTGTAGATAGATGGGGGGCCTAGAGTTTAAAATCCTTATCTTATTAAAAAAAAACACTAGATTTGTAATGGTTATAGTCTGATCTAGGTGAGCAAAATATGTTAAAGGAAAATTCCACTCTCAGATACTAATAACTTCATGTTATATATATCAATCATCAAATATCAATCGATCTGTGATTGCAGATGTCTACTTCAGTTAGTGATTTCCAACATTTTCCAGAATGCGTTTTGACAAGTTCCTGGATTTGTGGCATTCAGTATGTGTAGAGATGGCGATAGCATCTGCAAGAGAGTTTTTCTAATTGAGAAAAAGTGAGAGTCATAGCCGTTACTCAAACACAGCACGTCTTGTGGCTGCTTTGGATTCTGGTCTATTGAGGCTACTGTTGGTGTAGAAATTGGTATCTCTGCCTTTTCTACAATGGATGTCTCCCTGTATGATTGAGGACTGTAACGTTGGTGCAAAATGGTGAGTCTTGATTCTGAGGCTCTGACACCAAAACCAATAGATGTTTTTTAACAGGTTGAAGCATTTTGGGGTGAAGTTTTCCTTTTTAAAGCTTTTGAACATTGATGCACTTTCTAAGGTATGGCTAGACAAGACCCCACACTTTTAAAGTTGATTTTTACCTGTGTGCTTCACTTATCAAAACAGGTCTGTGTAGGAGGCTTAGACCAATATGGATCTTTGAAGGCCAATGCAGATACTGATGTTTTGGATTGAGGTAAACCAATATATTGGTCTGACCCTACTGTGTAGGGCCACATAGGTGTGTGTATTCACAGGTCACAGAGATAGTCTTTGTAGACAGTAAGACAGTATGTCTATAATCAGATAACAGCCCCTCAGACAATGCACAGACATAATGAGTTGCTAGTGGTTGTCTGTCTAAACCAGTGAACCAAACGATCAGTTGCACACATGTTCTGCACAGCGTAATGCAGATGCAACAAAGCCCTGCATGTCACTATATAATCACACGTATCAGGAGGAAGGAACAGCATGGATCATGCAGAGTATTAACTGACCTTAAGGGATTTTTTTTTTTTTTTTGGTGTGGTTTGCACTTTATTTCAGATTTGCACTTGCTCAGTGTCATCCTTATGGCTTACTAGTGTTTGTTTATTCCCATCTCATCTGTACCTCTCTGTTATCATTCTATTCTAACTGGGAAAATTAGTTTTTAGGTAACATCAATGAGTGAAGACTGTGACTGAGGCAGTCGTTCACTGTTTATGTTCAGAATATTTGGACTTTTAGCCATGCATACTCTCTGACACTAGATCTCTATCATCTGTTATAAAACAATTTCATGCTTCATGAAATATTAGTTAATTCTCAGAATGGTTAACAATATGCGATATAGAGTGTGTACCTTGTTTTAATACTAAAGATGGTGAGGAATATTTTGCATATGAGGAGTGTTTTTACTGCTGTGTTTACAAATAAAAGATTACCTGTGGGAACCTGGATGGATTGTTATCTTGTATTAGGCCTTGTGATAAGAAGTGTTTGATTAAAAAAAAAAGAAGTATGAATGTAGTTAATATTTAAAATGTCTTAAGTCAGTAAGGTTGGGTCTACTAAAGGCCTGTGGGGCCACCCCCCTCCCGCCTGCTCCGTTACAGCCTCTGCCCAGTGAAAAGTGATATGTGGAGCCATGCTGCCTTCAGGTGCTCCCGGAAATGCCAGAATTTCGACGTCAACTCGTGCAGGACCCAACAAAGTAATTCTGGAAAGGTGGTAATTTTCTGTCATACCCCAGTTGATTAGATGTGCCTTTTATGGCGCAGATAGCATGGCAGCCATGTCAACAACTGATGGTAAAAGTGGTGCATAAGACAACTTTTGGCAACATCAATTACGTCCCTAATGTACATTTTCTAAATTTCTTGCTGCCGCGTCAACACAAAGTAATAATAGGCCGCTTGAATTCCACAATAAACCAACAGCCACAACAAAACTTATTTTGTTGTTGATATTATCCCTCATTATTTACGACCCGTGAAGCCAGCATGGCGAGCTTCCGAGGAGACAGTGAAGGCAGCATCAATCTGTTGTTTTGAGTTTCAGCTAAAGTCCATGCCATAATTCCGTGTCACAAGTTCATGTTACAGTCATAACAGAACTAACAAGTATGCTGTCAGTTTGGAGAAACCTGACTATAAGTCGCAATGTTATTCCGGGAGCTGCGCGGTCACACTGTGGGAGAACTGCAGAGATCTTCGCTCTACGGTCAAGGCAAACTTTATCTCTATGCAGCGACTTTGACAGACGGGGCCCATGCATAAACCCCAACAGAAAGTGCTCCGGGAAGCGATACAATGTGCCGCCCAGCGCTGAATTTGTTGCAAGGGTGTCAGGAATTGCCACCATGGCTAAATTACCTTACCAAGAGACAGCGGATGGACTTGATGCTGCGTTTATTGGAGTCCCAATTGATACTGGAACCTCCAACCGACCCGGAGCAAGGTGGTGTATTCCTCTGAACTCTGCTGTGATGGTTGTAGGCCCAATGCTGTCATTGCTCTCAATTTTGAAATCATGTCTGCACTCTGTGTCAGGAGTAATGCACTATCTGTGGCACTGTGTAGTGAGATTACAATGACACTTTCTGGTATTTTATCTCGTTAGCTATCAGTTATATATAGGACTTAGAATTTTATTGTCATATTTGTATAGTAGACTTTCCTTCTAAAAATGTACCATAGGATCTCTGTATTTTATTTTTTGCAAGGGTGTAGTCAATTCAAAATATAAATTCAAATTGCAATTTAGTTTGTAATGATAGAGCATTCGTTCTCAGGTATTTCTTAAATTGTTGGATAGGTCATCATTGTCTTCTCAAAAGTTGTGAGTTTTGAAGAACACCTTTTTCCTAAACTGATTGAATTGAAAGTGCATAGAGCCCAGCCATGCAATATGGCAATTACATATCTATAAGCAATAGGCCTATATAGTCAATGGGATTGTTAGAATGGTCCACAATAAACATATATGCCTCACAAGTTCACTCTCTAACCGCTGCAGCAATGCACCAGGATGATATACTCCCTCCTTCCACCACACACAGGTTTGGCCCCCGGCAGATCAGAGCGGAGTCCGCCCTGTTGAGGTCTTACAACAGCGGCACCAGGGCGGCACCATACGAGTCCCTCATGGTGGCTGATATTGGGGACGTCAACGTCAACGTGTACGACCTGAAGGACACCTGCAAACGGATCAGGGAGGCCTACCGCAAGATCTTGGCCACCGGCTGCATCCCTCTGACTATGGGTGAGAATGACTAGAGAGGGAAGAGGTTCTATGGCAGTTGAATGGTGGTGATAAACAAGAGCAACTACTTTTAATTATAATCACACATTAAATGCACAGGAATCGTCTCTGGACCTAATGCCAACGAATGAATGATTCAGACAGCTGCAGTGCAAGTGTTTTCTAGACAGAGTGGGGATGATCAGGATAGCTCAGTATTGTTTTTATAACATTAAAGGTTAGCTTTCCTATTTCTGTGCAGTTATTAGCCATTCAAATAGCCTCATAAAAGGCACTGCACAGTAGATCGAAGGTCAGATATTCAGGACTGCTTGGTGTCTGCAGGTGGCGATCACACAATTGCATACCCAATCCTTCAAGCTGTTGCTGAGAGGTAAGTACACTTTGCTACCAAGGGTTGCTTTCCCACACATGGAGCTAGTCAAAGCCTCCAAATCAGAGAAAGCCACCTCTTAATCATGTGATGTAGCCTACTGTATTCTAATGTCTCACTTAATCTATTTTGTATTGATTCATCAGACATGGCCCAGTGGGTCTGGTCCATGTGGATGCCCATGCTGACACTAGCGATGTGGTCCTGGGGGAGAAGATCGGCCACGGGACTCCTTTCAGACGCTGTGTGGAAGAGGGCCTGCTGGACTGCAAGAGAGTCGTCCAGATCGGCCTGCGTGGCACAGGCTACTCTGCAGACTCCTATGAGTGGAGCCGGGCCCAGGTACTGTCCCGGAAGCTTTTGTTCCAAAACGAGAGTACAGATTAAACAAAAAGAATGACTGGCTTTGAACGCATGTCCCATATTTGTATGTGGCGCAGGGTTTCCGTGTGGTCCAAGTGGAAGAGTGTTGGTTCAAATCCCTCGCCCCTCTGATGGCCGAGGTCAGGACTCAGATGGGCAGCGGGCCAGTCTACCTCAGCTTTGACATCGATGCTCTGGACCCAGGCTTCGCCCCGGGAACAGGCACGCCGGAGATAGCAGGGCTTACACCCATACAGGTAAGGCTTGGTGTACCTGACTTCAATCGTACAAACTATATTTTTTAAAGATTTTACAGGACCAGATCATTGCATATCATGTTGGGAGTGTAAGGAATTAGAAGAGTTACTTTGCATGTTCCACTAAGATGCACGTCTTGGTTTACAGAATTCAGCAGTATGAATATTATTGCATTATTGTTATTTTGATTGGGTCTAGGGAGTGGAGATCATCCGGGGCTGCCGCGGCCTAAACCTTGTTGGATGTGATCTAGTGGAGGTTTCTCCACCCTATGACACTACAGGTACTTGGCACATTGTGTTTCAAATATGATACTTTTTTAATAATAATTATTTAATTTTTATTTTAAAACTTTTCTTTTTTTCTCTCAACAGGAAACACAGCACTGACTGGTGCCAACCTGCTTTTTGAAATGATGTGTGTCCTCCCAAAAACTAAATATTGCTGATCTGTAGAGACACAGAACATGTTGACATGAATACAAAAATACCTGAATTCTAAATGATCTGCCTATGTGAGTAGAGGATAAATTCTGTACAATTACAATTTCATATGTTAATTATTAAACATAAAGCATTTTATTACAACCAGCAAGAGGATATATTCACTATTGGAGACCCACTGAAACATCTGCCAGTAGCAGACATCTTTTCTTTTACAGTAAACTTGTAAAAGAAACTCAATGAAAACCACGAACCATAACCACAGCATTATGATAAATCCATGTAAAACAGTAACTCATCTTTCAAATTACAGAATCTTTTTTAAAATACAGGTCCTATAGATAACATGACTATGTACAATATTTACATTTCACAGTATTGACAAAATAATATTAATGACAATATTACAGCTCATGTTGACAAAACAAACTAATACATTTATGAACCAAGCACACTATGTTTTACTTGAATCTCATCGTTTTGAATAAATGATCTAACAATAAGACAGCATTGTTCTACATATCAGTCAATCGTAGCCATTCGGAAAACATTCAGAACATGAAATGGACGGCTTGCTCCAGAGAAACAGCCCACATCATTGCTTGTTTGCTACATAAAGCTACCGGCTAAGTGAGGTTGTTAAATAGACCAAGGCTGCTATAGAGTTCTTGTTTGTAGTGAAGTATACTTTAAACCACAACCCCCACAGTTCCCATGTAACAAAACATATAATTTCTATATACTTTTTTTTTTCTTTTTCATGAGCAAGGAAGAACATAAACCCCTTGAGGTCAAGGGTAAAAGGCATTGTCATTACAGCAGTAGGCTATATTGCACAAGCATGTAAAGTCAGCATTTGGGAAGTGGTGTCCTACTGAAAGAAGAATGGGTTCAGACTTATAAAAAACAAAAAGGCAAAGAAAGCTAGTGCTAGAGACATGCATCTCTATTCACAGTATTCATCAATCAAGACTAAGGTAGTTACAAGAATATCCTGCCAGCATCAGTGTGTGAATGTGACTGATGGCGATGAAGGCAGGAGACTACAGGTGGCCACAGTGATTTTTGTTTTCTGTTCTAAAGGCTGTAGCAGCAGCATTTGTCTGAATAAAATATGAAGAACAACGGCTGAAAATGAACAGCATGCGGTGAGAGGAGTACGCTAAGGGAATCGTCCCACAGTAGTTGCACTGAAGCCCACCATGTAATATTGACCCAGCTTTCAAGCACGTCTGTAACTAACAAATATCTTGAGTGCAAAAGAAAAAGGCAGCTCCAGCCTAACTTCAGCAGAACATGAGGCGAACTGTTTCAGCGTGACGGCACACAAATCGTCCTATTTGCTGGCTGTGATCTTGTCCAGTCCTGGCCAGGCAGGGAGGTAGTAGCGAGGCAAAGTTCCTTCCATCAGCCTTTCCATCCACAGCCCCAGGCGGTCCAGTTTGTGGTGGATCTGCAAGGTGGATATGGAGCGGGATCGGTTGGATCTGCGCGGCGGGTGCTCGTCGCGGGAACTGGACCTCGACCTGCACCCCGAGGTGGCCCCTTCGTCCTCGGAGGACTTGCTGTCCAGGTCTTCGCCGGTGTAAACGGGCTTAAAGAGACAAAGGTACTTTTTGTGGCCGTTGAGTGCCAGCACGTAGCCGGTGTAGTCCATCTTGTGGTTGCTGCCGTCGTCCTCGTCCGTGTCGATCTGCATGGCGTCCTGCGCGTACTCCAGCAGCGTGTTCATCCACTCGCTGTGCTTGTCGATGTTCAGGAAGGAGAAATGCAGCGTCAGGCTCCTGGGAGACAGAACGTCAAAACAATGAATGTGATCCAGTATCTAAGAACATGATAGTTTGGTACACTCACTGTTTTTGAATCCATAAGCACCCCTTGTTTTCTTAAAGTCACAATGAAACTGAATTGCATCTTGCTCTGTTAATGTGATGTACAGGATATTGAGGTGGGACATAATACAGGGGGGGATCATTCAAAAGTGTAAACCAGTGGCATATCAGTTAGGGAGAGAAAGGCAGTTTTGTTTCATGGGAAGGGTGGAGGGGCGGGATTGTTAAAAAAATCTGTGATGGTTTAATTGGTTGGAATTTTTATGTTCCTCCTGATACACAATTAAGTCATTTCTAAAGTTTTTCTGTTTTCCAGGATACAAAAATATTTTTTTTGTCATAAATTGTCAAACAGGTACATGGTATGATAGTGTGGATAGGCTAAAAAAGCCAAAAAAAAAAGCCACTTTTATTTCAGTGTGACTTGAAGTGTAATAGTGTATGTCATACAATGGTGCTTGTTCCACACGAGCTAAAGTGACGGCTGAGCTCACCCGGTGAAGGAGTAGACCTCTTTGGCGAACTTGCTGAGGAGGATGTTCTTGGAGGCGTCAGTGAGGACCAGCACTACGTTCATGTGTCCCGGCCTCAGCTTCACCAGGTTGCTGGTGTAGGTGATGTCCGTCAGCTCCGTCACCTCCACAAAGTTCTTCTTAGGAGGCCGACTAAGATCCACAGAGCAAACATCGAGAAGTAAAAACACGGCATGCTACGCTAGCCTGAACAGTAAATCCTACAGCTGATAAAGCGTTAAAGTGTGAATTATAAATGCAGGCTTGCCTTGAAGTGCTGCTGGTCCCCGGTGACCCATTTTCTGTTTTTGTTCCATCTTTTGCCTTCGGTTTTGTCTGCTTATCTTCACTTGAGTCACTGAGAGCACAAAAAAAAAGAGCAAAGCTGTTTCTGCTGGGTTTAAGTTTTCCCCGAGGCCGTGCGCTGGAGCAGAAGAGTGAAATTAATACCATGTCTTGTTTTCTCTGGCCTGTCTTTAGCTTTCATCGTGCTTTTTGTCTTACACTGACCCCGGGAAAAGGAGCTGTTGCTATGGTTACAGTTTTTGGTGGTCTAACTAGACAAGTGAAGCGCAAAAAACATGTAGGGTTCTTCCTCGGTAAATAAGCCCACCTGAAGGCCTGGATGACCACGGTTCCAAACAAGATGAACAAGGCAGAGAAGATTAGAGATAGAAGAGGCATCATCTCTCGCCTGCAAAACAAACATCACAGATGTGCAAAAAGGCTTATTATGTTCACATCTCCGACTGTGTTGTTACATTACAAGTGGATGAACGCTACAAGCTTGCTTGCAAATTCCTTGAACTAATTAAGAACTGTTCTTGCTTGATTTTCAACACCAGGGAGCAGCAAGAAAACATCTGTAATGGGCCATTTTCATCCCAATTTTCATGGTGCAACTTAACTGAAGCTAAAAAAATATGTAATTTTGCTGTTTCACTCTACAAGTACAGTATAATTATGGCAGAAGTTACAGAAAATAAATACTAGCTTACACCTACCAGTTATTATGCAGAATATCATCAATGACTTCAGAGAGGTAATCATAAGATGCATAGATCCATCGGATTATAAACATCTGTAAAGTAAGAATATCACATTTAGTATCTTGTCTAATCAGCCCCATTTGAATCTAAGTGGTTCAACTAACATAACCCTTCCTGGGTCAGATATTTCACACAACAAGAACATACAGAGGCAAACTCATTGTTGAGCTCGGGCAGCATTGCATCATGGTTGAGGATGGACGGGTCCTTCTGGAGCCGCTCCAGCTCCTCCAGGAGACGCTGCTTGTCTTCCTCACTGCCGTTCCACGCTGTCACTGGCTTGTACAAGACCTTTCCCGCAGCATTACGCCTCTCCAGGATCACAACCTGCACACACACACACACACACACAATAGTACTGTAACTGACAACACATCTCTACTGTAATTTATTCCCAAAGTGAAAGTTCTCCTTTTTCACTTTTCTATATGGCCTGAATTTATATCTAGGAGCATATGATACTAAAATCATAGTACTACAGAATCCTGAATAATATACTTTTTGTCATGAGTGTCATGAGTTTTCATGAGTTTTCAGTTTTCATATCATGAGTTAATAAGTCAAATTCCACACACTGCTAACAAACTGGACAAAAAATCAAGCCACAATAATCTACTTTATGTACAAAGAGGCAGACTGACAACAAAAAAAACACAAGAAAAAAGGGCAACGTTTCAGCTAATTGCCATTGCCATTTAAATGGCAATTAGACGTTTTTCATTATACATTTTTGAAAATAAATGTGATTTGGTTTTAGATTTTTTTGGACACTCTACATCATCTGAAAGTTAATTCCCTGCAGCTGCACTAACACAGAGTCATCAGACTCAACCACAGCAACAGCATTCATCTATATTCAAGGTATTTACATATATTATGCATATAGCATAGCATAGAAGCAGCAAACATGGTGGCTGAATTTATTAAATGAAAATATAATAAATATTCTATAGTCCTGCCAACTCTCCAGTCCCAGTATATGTGCAGTATGTACAGTGGCAGTGTTATCTGTCGTGCGATAGCTGTGTGTACCTGTGGTGGCGACGGCGCGCTCTCCTTGTTCTGTATGAGAATATCACACAGTGGCTGCTGTAGCCTTTGGTAGACGTAGGCAAATCTCACCACCTCCTTGGTGTTGGTAGAGGCAAATGAGAGGAAAGCCTGGTTCCCAAAAGAAAAGGTCTCTTCGTCACCTGTGATCAGCAGGACACAGTATCTGAAGGGAGAACATGCATTACAGCGAGTTAGTAAATACTCCTGTAAGACCTAAAATATATATATCTCAAGTTTAATGTGGTGCATAGTACAAAATGACAACATATCATGCCATTAATTCAGTTCAGTCAATTTTGTATATTTCGATACATAGATATAGATATAGATTTAGATCTCTTACTTCCTGCGTCGATGGAACTGTTTGACGGGACAGAGCTCATCAAACAGCTTCTGACTGACCAATCGTGGCACGAGGAGGAATTTGTTGTTCAACATGAACTCGTCAATAATCTGCTTTTTCATTCCTTTGGCCTGCAGAGAACAGCAGAATACCTCACATGAGAGAAAAACATGCTAAGGGTGTGGTCACTGATACATAACCTAACCACACTGGACAGAGAGTGAGAGGAGCTTTAAAGAAACACACACAAATGCAACAAACGCAGCTAATCCAGTGTTCAGGTACCATTGAATAATTAAACCAAACCGGTGGAAAGGAAAGAGGATCGCCTTTCTGTCCTAGAGTTCCCCAAAGCTGGGAATTACCTGTATGATGTCAGCAGGCTTGTCTATGTTCTCTTTGAAGACCAGCATGGTGGGAGCATATGTGTTGATGTTGAACTGTTTCAGCAGGTTGGCGGTCTCTGAAAGGCCTTGGTCCACATAGCCAAACTGCAGGTAGTCCTTATAGGCAAAGGCTGTAAGCTGTGGGGAGGCAGAGATAAATAATTTTGTCGGCAATGGCAACTAAGGCACATTCCGGAAAAATGTAAAAAGGAAAAAGCCTACCAAATAAAGTTATTATTATACCTTGTACAGTAGAGGAACTACAGGCACTTGGTCGAACAGAAGCACGTGTGGCTTGTTGAGCTCGTGCCAGCTGTTCAGGAACTGCAGGTCATTCCTGTCTGTGACCTGAAACATGAAAAAGGTTTTACCAACTGCATTACCAATATATCATGAATACATAATATACAACTTGTAAATGCATTAGACATCCATTAACCTCCATTACATTTCACATACAAAGCATGGCTTGTGTCTTCCTTTCTGTAAAGCACTTCATAATTCTGAAAAGTGCTATATAAGCAAAGTGTTTTAGCATTACTATAAGTATCAGAGGAAGATGTTTACCCTCTCGACCAGTCTCTGAGGAAGAAGGTCCTCTACAAACTGCCTCAGGTGCTCTTTTGCCACAGCGTAATGGAAAAACGTCACTTTGCCATTCAGGACCCCGAGTATTGACGGGGTGCGATGAGCACCAAGGTGATTGGCCAGCCGTCTCTCATAGCCAACATCCACCACACCAATCCCCACACCTGTAAAGATAGGACACCCACACACACACACACAAATCCACCTTTAAATCATATTCCCTATGCAATTTCAGACCACATCCCCTCATCACATCCCCTGTGAGATTTCAAAACAAGCCTGTTAAATAGTTTAGGATGATTTGTAGTTCATAGTTTCATTCCAAACCTAGTGTCTCCATCTCCTGCACCACCTCCTTCCAGACCGGCTCGATGTGGATGCAGCTGAAGCACCAGTCCGAGGTGATCTTGATCAGGTACGGCCTCTTGTAGCTGTCAGGCACCACGTCGTTCACATACTGGTTAAAGTGCAGCGTGTACTTGCTGTCAGTGAAGTCCCTGTTGTTCTTGCTATTGAATGGAAAGTTGAAGAAGGACTCGTCGAAATAAAAGTTGTCATGGCGATGGCTGTAGTGGCCGCCGCCGTACGGCTGGGTGTCATCAGTCTGTCCGTATCGGTCATAATTGGCCCGTTTCTCTTCATTGGATAAGATCTAGAGGTTGGGCAGAACACACATTGATACAAACACACATTTTCCTCTCATGCATTCGCTGATACTAAGGACACATCAGTTGCACTGTATGCTAACACATGTTTGAAAAATAGCTCAAAGGAAACAGCTAACCTCATAAGATTTGGTGATCTTGATGAACATGTCCTCTGCATCTGGATTTTTGTTTTTGTCTGGATGCCTAGAGAAGAAGATGAAGGCCATTAGTTCAATCCTCGCTCTCATTCTCTTTATTGAAGTGGCCTCCATTAACCAGTAGCCATTAGGTTACTGGCTTAAAGATGTGGTTTATAATTACTGAGCAATTTCATGTGAAAACACTTACCATTCTTTCGCAAGGCGCTTGTAGACCTTCTTGATCTCAGCTTGGCTTGCACTCCTGGTCACTCCTAGGATTTTGTATGGGTCCGCCTCAGGCCCAGCATGGGCTGGTCCTGCCAGCAGCACTGAGAGGACCACCACTACAGCCAGTGGCAGAGACATCCTTGATCCTGCCATGATAGCTACCTTCAGGACATCATTACATATAAGGTCAGTATCAAGTTACTGTGGGCTAAATCTGATGTCCCACAATAATGACAAAAGTTTTACCTGCTTGTAAATCTAAAACCAGCCTGTCCAGCAGAACTAGTAATAATGATTATATTAGGTTATGAAGATGCAAGAAGGATGCAACAAGGTAAATATGGTGAAAAATAACAAATTAGCATGCTAGTAGCTAACTATTACTGAACGTAATGTTAGCCAATGTAGCAACAGAAATACAACAATATGATATTGCTAACATGTCACGACTTCAGAGGGGTTTGTGAGATTATTTCTCAGCAACCGCGGACAAAAAAACGTTCACGTATTTTTTTTCATTAGTTGCCTTGCCACCTCGCTAGCCGTCTCAAGGCCACAGATCTAAATTTACAGTCAGTCACCTCGAGCAGATGCGTTCAGCCGGTCCTATGCCACATATTTGACTATATGGTTCCTCAGCTTGTCGTCTGTCAACGTTGATCTGAAGAGACGGCGGGTTGCACAGGGTGTGTTAAGCAGCATCCTACAGCTCCTCCAGGGTAGCCGACAACCTGCTGCGGAGTATGAGTAGGAGGAGAGGGGAGGGGGGAAGGCGACCCAGTGCCGGCAGGAACCTTGGGAATTTGAGTATTTCATGACGCTTTATGCTTCCCAGGTGTGCTGGATTTATTGTTCACCGTGCCGCCGTATCCGTGTGAGTGCAATGTTGTATGCTCGCCGCGTGCAAGCGGTACACCGTGATAGAAATATCAAACACACCCTGGTTTTTCTGCCTGTACGCCACCAGTCGACCAATCAGAGCAAAGAGTGATGTAAACAAGGAAATAGCGAATGCAACTGAGCACAGAGAAGAGAACTGAAAAGGAAAGCACAAGTATTTCCCCACGAATAAGGTACCCTGTCATTTCTCTCACACTAGTCGAATTAATTACGCATGTTTTAGCTTACCAACTCACTCTCAAAATTATACATATATTTGTTTTCCAGCTTTCATGACGGTGAGCCATGCTTCCTTGTTGTTCTTTCTCTCACTCAAGTTGTTTTTTTTTCAGAGCTCCATTTCCAGAATGGAGGAAAGACACAAGAAGATTCTTCAGCGCAACAGGACCAATCTTGTGAGAGACTTGGACCCGTCAAATCTCTATGATGGACTTTTTGAAAAAGAAGTTTTCACCCAAGACATGATTGATGAGATAAAGGTAGGTAGCCTAACTGATAGCTGTGTAGCTTGGTGGGTAGACTATGGCACTGATGGTCAGGGTTTGATTCTCTCTTGTGCCACTTGTACATCTGCTGTACTGTGTGATGGTTAATCAGTCAATAAGTAAGTCTTGTGATGGATCCTAACTTCCCATCTGTTTCACTTGTTACAAACCTGTCATTGTGTGTCCTGTCAGAGCTCTGGGACTAGACGTGACCAGGCCAGACAGTTAGTCCGGGACTTGGAGACCCGTGGGAGCCGGGCCTTCCCGTTGTTCCTGCAGTGCCTTCAGGAGACTGGGCAGAGCAGTTTGGCAGAGCTCCTGCAGAATGGAGCGCCACCAATTCAGCCCCGGCCTCCGTCACCCATCCAAGCTGTTCGCCCTGTGGTCCAGCCTCTTCCAGTGTGTGAGTGTGTCCTGCTATAGTATATTAATGACTATTTATACTATTGATGACATTAGATGAAGTGAGTCCCGATGAGATCAATGAGGAAACCTGACGAAAACACAGAGGCACATATAACATAAACAAACAAAAACATAACACATTTAGAATAACCAAAATCACCAAAAGACAATCTCAGGAACGAAAAAGGAGTCACAAGGCTCTCTTAAAGCAAAAAATTAAAAAGTCTTAATTTCATGGGTAGTTCAAAAAACATGTTAAACCCATCCACATTGTGTTTTGGCCATACCAAACTGCAAGCAAAGGCTTTTTAATTTTTTGCTTGAAGAGTGGCTTGGAACTTCTCTTTCCTTTAAGCAACATCCCCAAACCAAAGAGCACTATCAGCAAATGCCTCCACACACCAAAACCCAAAAGAAGCACTCTATCCTCGCTTATTGGAATATGAGCATATGTTTGTTGTGATTTGTTGCTCAAACATGTGTTATTTGTTTCATTGATAGCCTCTCCAATGGATGTTGACAAGCATGGAAAAGATGTTGCCCCTGTCTATCCAATACAAAGACCCAATACCACTCCAAGTCCATGTAAGATTCCGTTTTTTTAAAGTTTTGGTAAAAGTATGATTAGTTTCTGAATATTTAACATGTAATAATGTGTTTCTCACAGCACCTGAGAAGGAGTACACAAGACCAAGGCCACCAGGGAGAACAAGAAGAGACAGTATTCAGGTAAACACTATCTAAACACCACTAAGAGAAAGATATGTTTCAGTTCTGGTTTGTTTAATCTCGGATCACAAAATTACGTGTCTCTTTTTATGCCTCCGTTTTTGTCTGTGTGCACTTCAGAGCTATAAAATGGAAGCCAACCCTTGCGGACACTGCCTCATCATAAACAACGTGGAGTTTGAACCCCACAGTGAGCTGAACAATCGCACAGGGTCCAACATAGACTGTGACAAGCTGGAGAGAAGATTCAAGGCACTCAACTTTATTGTTGAAGTGAAGACAAACCTGAAATACAAAGTGAGGATAATTTTTTCTGCTTCTCTCTAGGAAACCCCCCTTAAACGTTTTAATAACTAGTTAATGTCCATCTAAAGCTTTGATCTCATGTTGGTAAAGCTAACTATTATCTCCACATTTCAGCAAATCAGACATGAGCTGTCAGCTTTATCCAAGAAGGACCATTCCCAATATGACTGCTGTGTGGTTATCATGCTGTCCCATGGGACTGAGGTAAGACACATGCTGTATCTTCTCTCAGACAAATCCACATTAATTAGAATAAATACAGCAATACACAACAAAAGTTAATATGTCATTAGTGGAGACACCCCATCTCTAGAAGCATGTATTACACTGTCTATCTATCCAGACTGCTTCATAGACCTTATGTATGCTCATGTCCATGTTTGTAGGTGAGCCACAATCGCTTCCCTGGCGCCGTGCATGGTGTGGACGGTCCTGCTGTCCCAGTCCAGCTCATCACAAACTACCTCAACGGCCAGCACTGTCCATCCTTACAGGGCAAACCCAAACTTTTCTTCATCCAGGCCTGTGGAGGAGGTAGCTAACATCGAACATACAGTCTAATAACACCATGTAACGCGTATAAAGTCAACATCTGATGTGTGATCCTACTTCCCCACATTTAAGGGTTACAAATGCATTGCCTTAGAGTGGTGTCATAGGGAAACTGTTGTTTTGAACGTTGTTTTTGCCCTTTAAGGGGAAAGAGACACAGGCTTTGAAGTGTCCCCCGATGAGGCCCGGCCATCCATTGGTGGAGCCGATGACCAGACAGATGCCATCCCCATGTCATCCAGCAGTGACTCTCTGAGCATGTCCGATGAGACGGATGCCAGAGCCACGCTGCCCACACCTAGTGACATTCTGGTGTCCTACTCCACTTTTCCCGGTATGTTTATGTGTGTGTGTGCATTGCATACATGCATCTGTGTCTATTTTGGTTGATATCACAATCTTTCAGATGCAAGTCAGAGCTATAGATAGACTTGACTTGCTAAGTATGTCTTCCTCATGCCTGTTTGACCATGTGACAACTACAGGCTACGTGTCCTGGAGAGACACCCAGGCGGGCTCCTGGTATGTCGAGACGCTGGACCGCATCCTTGAGGAAAGTGCTGCTACTGATGACTTGGTCACAATGTTGATGATGGTGAGGTTCTCTCTTTCTACAGGCAACATGCTGTATGTTAAGATTTTGTTGTTTTAAGGTAATGATGTTCACCGCTTCTCTAAATGTTAGTGATTTGGGCAAACGTTTGATGGCAGTATTTTTACATGCAAAACTCTGTTTTCTAGAAATTAGACGGGACCTTTAGTGTGAATCTCCTTGACCGTTTTTTAATTCACTCATACCCTTTAGTTGTTGTATCTGATTAATTATTGTGCTTGTTTTCAGGTTAACAATGAAGTCTCCCAAAACTCTGCCAAAGGCCTCTACAAGCAGATGCCTGGTTCCTTTAACTTTCTGCGCAAACTTTTGTACTTTCAACCCCAACCACAGAGACAAGGTTCAGCTTGACAATACTGAGTTTCACTTTCAGGGAGTGCTAATCTATTTTAGTGCCATAGGGACGTGACTGTAATTTCTTCAGATAATGTCTAGTATATTTGGATGCTGTATGAATTTACTACTGAAACGGGTTGTGTTTTAACTGAAACCATCATGTCTTGCATTTTTATTGTTTGTCTTGTATTTTTTTAGAGTTTTCAACTTTTGTAAATTAACATGCTGTAGGGATAGGTTTCATCATATTTTGAAAAGAGAATGTTTACCTGTGTAAATGTGGTGCAATTTAGAGTTTTTGATATTCTTTATGTTAACAGATAGGAGCTGTAAATCTACAAGAGTAGACAATCAATATAATGTCCAAGCTGTACTGAGCAAAGCTTCTTTTTTTTTTACAAACTCAGATATTTCAAATCTCTTCAATAAACTGATGTTGTTAAGTAAACATGATTTTGTGTCAGTGTTTGTTGGAGATGGGGGTCATGCAAGGAAAGCTGAAATGAAAGTGAGTGGCTGAGAAACATTTTCCATTGATTAGATGTTATTCACATATGAGAGGCAAATGAAAGGAAAGAAAAAAAACACATCTGTGTCCTCCTATCTCTTCCTCTTTAAATGTATGTGTGTCAAACTCCAAGGGCTTTGACCCCCACTGAGAGCGGAAGCATTTCATATTCTTTGGCTGATCTTTTGCTCATTGTTCCAGCTGTTTTCTACAGCTGGGTAGTCCACTTTAAGTTGGCAACACACACTGTGCAGCAATTACTTTAATGTAATACACAGAGCCGGCCAATGCCGGGGCGAGTCATCCGATGTCTTCACCTCCACACCTCTGAATCTAATAATGACCACAGGCTGTAAGCATAGCATTAAAACAGGGAGTCAAGCATATTTGGCTCGTGCTTGTAGACTTCTCCCAACCTTACTGGTGAGGACATAACCATGACGTTATGAAGGGCTGCCCCAGCCTGTTAAACTTGTCTCCCAGTAGTCTCTTAAAGCTTCTTAATGGGTTCCAATAGCCTAATCTTAACTTCTGGACTTTGTTGTGTGATTTTCCACTGTATTAAACTCCCCACCCCCGCATAGATTTCAACCCACTTGCAGTGTTACAACATAAGCCTCTCCAAAAGCCTGGGAAAAATTATGTGCATAATTTACAATGTATTATGTATTGCTTATGTTGTGCCTAGCATTTACACAAAAACTGTTGGCATTATATGTACTTATGCTAGTGTTGTTGTACCAGTGAACACTGAGTTATGTGAGACTAACAGCAGCTGCAAGTTGAACAGTTAGTCACACTACAGTAGAAGGGTGGCGTGGTTGTCCAATAGATGGGGTTTGTGAGTCACAGAGGATTTGGTCTTCGTTGCTATGTGGAGGAGGATTTGGGACCTATAATGGTAGGTTGAGAGGCTGTGCTGAACAGTTTTTACTAAACAGATTTGACACAATTTTTCCAGTCCTCCCCTGAAACGAGGCAAGGGAGGAGTTCCTTAATCACACCATTGTGGTCTGTGAGATGCTCCCAGTATGCAAGCACAGTCAAAGAGCAGCCAGCCGCATGAAGAATCATTCTGCTGATTCTTGTATCCAAGAACAGTCAATGGAGTACAGGAACAAAGTCTGCAGTGAGGCCTATACTTTTGGTGACTCAGCTTATGTGATACAGCAATGTTCAAGTATGGTGCTTTTGCATGTGCTATCCCTGGAAAACACTCAAAAGGTCAAATGAATCAACACTGCAAATGAATTCCTCTGCAAGTGTCACATTCCTAGGATACACACAGGCCTTATAAGCCTATTCTGTTTATCTCCCTTTTAGCCTCTTTTGGTGAGCAAATGAGAGCAGCTCCTCTCCATTTCTATTCAGGGTTCAGCTTTTAATTGGCAACAGCTGCTCTCTGAAATCTCTGAGGGACGTGCTCTTTGCACCAATTATATGAATGGACACAAACATACAGTACCTGCTATTGACTTGAGTCCTGGCAGAAAGTTACCATGTATTTCTGTGTATTTAGTATATATCTCTAATGGAGCAGGAACACAATATAGTGAATTTTGTCCCTACTTTTCCTTGCAGTCTGAGTTGGTCCTTTGTATCCATTGCATGGGGCAGTAATAATAGCCTTAGGTGTAATGTACCTTCCAGTTCCAATAGAGGGCACTTAAGGCTCAGGTAAATTCAGCAAGGTCGCTCTACTTTAATTAAGTCTGCAACAGTAGACCTACTGTACTTTTCTACTAACACAGAGGGAATCTCTCTATCTTTAATGATCATAACGTCCTCCTGAGCTCATTTCAGTGTCATTTATGTGTTGAGTAAAACTTTGTGTGAGGGAAACTAAGTTTCAAGAATGCCACACAGCATTTTGAAAAATGTGTGTCTTGAGGGCATGAATAGTAGACTAGGCTATGGGCCAGGCCTAGGCTATAGCCTATTCAGAGAAAATTAGCAAATCTCTTGGGGTTAGTGCTTGTCTTAGTCATCTGTCCTTTGTTTACTTGATCATAATTAAGATTTTATATCTTATTGAAACAGTTTTTTAATCTCTCTGATGTATGTAGGCTATGGATTACACTTTATGAAAAAGAATTAGAGTCAAGCTAATACACAAATATCACAGCAAACGTGCCTATAGCAAATTTTATTGTAGGAATATTATAGGAACATCATAGTGATACCATAGGACAGTGGCTCATAGTGGAGTCCTTGAGGGGACCCCCAGCAAAATGATGTGTAATGTCACTCACTTCAAGTTAGCACAATGAGAGAATGGATGACTATTTTCATCATATCATATATTTCACACTCCTGACTGCTACCTCCCCGCATACAGTATAGAGGCAGTTAACATAGTCCATATAATTCTGTCAAATATGCTGCAATATCTTCTCAGGTGGGATTCTTGAGAGCAAAATCCTATGAAAAGGAGGTCTGGCGTGTATCGATTTCTGTCTAAAATACCATAAAGTAAAATAAGGTCACTATAAACTCACTATTGAATGCCGCAAACACACTTTAAGTCCTTATAGGAATATTACAGGAATAATACAGTTCTTTTTCCCGCAGGGATCCAGCACATGTGAGGAGTGTGTGGTCATGTAAGGGCTAACTTGGTCTAGGTGGCGACTCCCCACATTGGGATTAGCTGTCTTTTCTTTCAGCACTCCCTGAATTCCATTCCGCCTTTTACTCGGGGCAGCGCTCCTCTATATCCCAGCATAGGACTTCCCAGTGACTTGCAAGACTGCATTACAACAAGTCCAAGTTTCGGAGTGCAAAAAGAAGGGAGCGCGAGTGGAGCCTACACTGAGGCGATATTTCCATTCCCAAAACAAGCGCGAAAGGAGCATTTACCTGTTGATGAAGTCCCACCGGGTGTGGGACGCACAGGAGCAACCGGGTTCCTTTATAGAGAAGAGAAATCTGAAAAAGGTGCAGACAACACACCACTCCAGTAGCCAGGAGGAGTGAAGGACCTTGGTTTTTCCTTTTCCCCAGCATTTGCAGCCTGTGCTGGGTTGGTGGAAAATGGGCACTCGGATCACTTCGATCTATGGACTTATCCTCTCTTTGATACTCTCATGCCAGCTGGTTACTGTAAGTGAACTCTTTCATAAAACTTTAAAACTTCTCCTTTAGCCATTCTTTCAACATTTAAACTTTCCTGAGAGAATTACACGTTTTATCCACTCAACAATATACCTTTAAAGCCTGTGTTTTTTTCAAAGGTCAAGTAAAAGTTACAAACCAGTGCCTTTATTTCCTATTAAAGGCAAAACGCAAGTGATGATGTTGCTATTTATGTTCTGTAAATAATGTGGTCTGGTGGTGCAGGGCTCTTCACATGCAAGTGGTCTGTAGAACAGATTCCAATCCACACAGTCATATCAGCCTGCTGTATACAATAAAGATGCTTTTTAAAGTAATCGGACAAACTAGAAGCTCCAGTTAAGTGAAGCCGGTCTAATTCTGTCCATAGAAACAAGCTATTCATAGTCTGAGTCTCCTTAAACTTTCTCAAACTTAGAGGCTACACCTGGCATTGCCTACTCAGTCCATTAGTTATACCACAGTATATATGAAGTTGACCTTATTCAGGAAAATTATATTAAAAAAACAACAACTTTGTGATAGTGTGGTCAAATCATTTATGAAAATATGCATTTGCCTAGTCATTTATGTAGTTAATTACACCTTTTGATTAATCTGCTTACTATAAGTGCTTAATTAATTGATCAGTTCTGGAATCCCCAAAATCTTTCTCTAAAAAGATTGGGACTCATTTGCAAAAACAAATATGCAAAACCACAAATCATGCAAAAGTTGATTGCATGTGTTCAGTGCCATGCCGCTCCATCCAAAAACCACTCATGGAAGGAGACTGTGCAGTAGTGAGGAACAGTAACTGTCTAACTACAGTTTCGGGATTGATTCATTGAGCTTTCACTCTCATTTTGTATACTAACCATGCACTGTTGGGCATTTGTCTAGGGGTGAAATGAATGATATTTTAGCCTGAAATAGGTTGTCTTTACACTGCTATATCTGTGGTATGAATCATATAGAAGAGGACCATTGGTTTGGTGCTGAGAATAGACACTAGTCCCCCCCACCCCACCCCATCCCACCCTCCGGAGATCACGTCTGGTGTCTCACCTTTCTGCCCTCCATTATACAGAGCTGTCATGGTTGAGATATCTGTGACCCCTCTGTTTTGATTTGATCAGAAGCAAAGCCTTTTGAAAGATGGGACATTCTTACAGAGTCCAGCCGACATAAATCTTTCACCTGTTGGAGACAGAGTATATGAGCCGTGATGCACCTGAAGTTTGCCTGAAGTAAACTTGCTGAAGAAATGAAGGGCCTTTTATGAATCAGGATCACTTAAATTGCCAAAATGTACAGGAATTTGTGTTGGTGACATTGGTGCAGGGACACAGCCGAGATTCTTCAGCTATACATATCACATCTACATACATTCAACTTCCAGAATCTAGCCTATCCTGTAGTCAACATGGTTTATCAGTTTGCTTCAGTTCGGTGAGTTGAGGTGTAAGGTACATTACCTGGATCTTCAAAGTAGACAAAAGTTCTCTACCCTCAATATCATGGATCCACAAAAGCTATCAAATCCCAAGAGGTCAGTCATCTGTGAGCTGTGTGCTGACCCTGTCTAAGGTAATATGACACTGCCTCTCATTTTTAACCACAGCCTCGATGGCCACTAAGTAAAACAATACCAACATAATTGAATTAACTGGAACTACGAGCATCTGTGTCTTGCGTTATGAGTTTGAACTTTGGCAGGCTGAGGCAGGCCTGACTGTCTCTTTGATTCAATTAAGCACATGTACCGGTGTTACTATGGGCCCTCCTTTCACTCGGCTGGAATGTCCGGGTCATGCGTATCAACTCAAACAATCAAAGTCAATAAAAACTCTCGATGGGTAAGAGCTCTCCAACACAGACGACTACCCACAGTCCTGCTGTGAACCACCGGTAGTGCTAGTGTGAGAAAGATTCATATTCTATGAAGAACACTAATAAAACAAAGTACTCTTGTCATGAATACATAACACCTATGCATGAGAAAAAAAAAACATTTGGAAAAAGCAACATAGTATAAATTCTCCATTTAAAGAATGAAGAATGAACCATAATAGACCGTAACATTCTTAATGATGTGGCAAGCAGACACCTTATGTTTAATCCCAGCTTTTAATTATGGGCACCATTAGAGCACTGATGTCTTCTTTTCCTAATTTCCTACTTTTTTAGAGTTGATAAGGCCAATAGCCTTGCTCTTTGCCTGTGGTCCTCTTCATCATAAGAAAAGAGAGTGAGGCCACTTTGTTTTCTGGTGTATGACATCAGAAGCGTGAGCACTACCGCTGACAATTTTGGCTCGGAGATCTCTCCCAGTATAGACTGCCACAAGTGTCCCCTGACTTCACTGGGGGGTGGACTGGTGGCTGGGGGAAGGGCGGCCTGGATTCCTATGCCTATATAGTCTACAGGCCGTGTGCCATTGTCATAAAGCGTTTTCTTTCCTCTCTCCGTGTGTAACTCAACCCCTCTGTCCCCCCCGCTAAATATTATGCAACGGCGGTTTGATCTGGTGATTTAGTCCACTCCAGGCTGGGTCATGTTGTCTGGAGTGAGCAGGGTGGTTGGTCTCTCTGTGTGGGGCTTTGCCATTTTGAGACCCGACTACCTGGTGTTTAATTCCCATTCAGAAGCAATGAGGACTCTAAAGGGGTTCTGAAGCACAGCAGTGCAAACACCAACTCCATTCCACAGTTTGAACAGTGGGGAAGGTCTGCCCCCCTCCAGACCCGTTGGGATAATTGGGAGCAGACTGGGCTTGGTAAACATTGCTTTGTTGAGTTATAGCCCCAGGAGAGAGGCCATCTTGGCTGATGGGACAATGATGTGCTGGAGTGGCTCGCCCCTCCTGAAGCACATTGGCACATATGGAGCACAGGCAGGCAGGCAGGCAGGCAGGCAGGCAGGCAGGCAGGCAGGCAGGCTGGCATTTGTTGACTCTGCAGTGAGGTGTGACTAGAGGTCAGAGAGGTGAGGACTCTGAACCTGACTCTGTGTCAGGGCCTCCTCATGATTTATTCACAGCCAGGATTAGTACACAGCTTACTAAACCAATCGCTTTTAATTCATGGACCTTTTCATATGCGATCAGACGAGTCTGCAGTCCTTGTTTGAGCCTTATTACCGTTTGATTTCACAATTTAAAGGTTTTGCACTTCTTTCAATTCATTCATTCATTCAAAAAAGAAGTACTGAAGTACTGCATTAAAAGCCATGATGTGATAAATACAAAGGTGTCTAAATTAGAAAAAAATGTTGTGATCACCATAAGACAACAACCAATGTAACAAAGAAATTCAGAATATAATCAGTGTAGGCTTTTTCTTGAAAAGACCATATTTTCATGTAACTTTAGACATCCATATGACACTGCGTACTGTAATGCATATTAGGAATTTATATTGTAGAGATGCATCAGCTTAAAAGGAGGGTAAAATCTGTTTGAAATCTATTGGGGTTTATGTTTATTCTCCACTACATCCCTGCTCCGAGGGCTTTCCTTCACCGTTGTCATCTTTAGGAACACTCCACCCCCCCCCGATCGTCTCCTCACAATGCAGTGTGTTCTGTGGTTGCAGGGTTGTTCAGCTTTCATGTACGTCGCGTCCGTGTCGGGCAGAGGAGCCGACTCCAAACACAGCTGCACCTCAGCTGGTACAGCCGCAGCACTGTGCATGTGCTGACATGAGCACACATACTCTCTGCACCGCCTGTTGCAGCTACAGACCCACTCTTTTACTCTTTTCACTTCCACCCCCTTATACTCATTTACCCATTCCTTTTCCAAAGCACATGTTTCTGGGAGCCTTTTGGTTCCATCACATTTGTGTATCCTTCAAAGATATTGTTGGTCCAAAGCCTCTGTCCCAGGTTATGCTGCATTCTGTCAGTGAATCTTCAAAGCTATATTTCATTTTTTTTGTGTATATGCCTCTATAGGAGGTCATAAATTGTCAACCATCAAACATGGGCCACTCTGGCGACCCAAAATCATCGCCAGTGTTTTACTTTCATTTTGAAGTCTAAAAATATCATACTTATCATACACACCTGCAAACAAGGTAAAGAACGCCCAGGCATCTTTTTCATTCTGTGTCCTGGATTATGCTTGTCAAAAAATACAATCAGCAGAGTGGCGTGGCTTAGCGGTTAAAGAGACCATCCTTCAACCAGTCGACCTGGGTTCAAGCCCCAATTGTGGCAAAAATCTGCCCTACTGAAGTGTCCATGAGCAAGATGCCAAATTCCTACCAGCTCCAGGTTTGCTGTTCTGACCCTGTACTCGACCTCTCTGGAGGGCAATGAGAGGTTAGAAAACTTTCCTTTCAGGGATCAATAAAGTAGCAGTCATTCAGCAAAATATGCCATTATTGATATCAAGAACTTGGAAAAAGTCTGAATACCAGCCGTGGCAGCTGATCCCCACGGCAACACATTTTGAAGGATGTGCATATGCGGAGCAAATATAGGCGTCCATGAGCTAAATGTAAGATGTAAAAGGCAAAATTGAACAGCATCTGCCCTGTGGCTCATTCCGCTTGAGTGAAACACACCTATATATTGCTCCTCATTCCTGTTTTATGGAGCTACAAGTGCAATAAAGCCAATTGAGGTCATGGTGAGGTCACAGGATGACTTGGTCAGAAACAATTTGTGGTAGTATACCTCACTTGTTCTCCCTCAACATGTCTGGTCAGTGCTTGTGAGCTCTAGGCAGAAACAGCCAGACTAATCTGCCCTATATGGGAACAAGCTTGTGTTTCCCCTTGTCCTCCTTTTGAATTCCCTCATATTTTTGTTAAAAGATTGAGCGAGAAGCAGGTCTTAAATTTGATGCATTCTAATGCCAATAGTCGTACTACTCTTTTTTCTGGAAATGGTGAGCTTTAAATCTTGAACATGAGCCTCTGAGCTTGATAAAAAGAACAAAAGGCTGCAACAGACTGGGACAGACCCTGACTGATTTCCCCATCTTAAGTAGTCTTCTTCAGTCTTTTCACATTGTGTTACTGAGCTTTTTTCCCAGGCTGTACTCTAGCTTGCACTTATTAGAGATTCATTGAAATGCTAAGTTAACTGTATTGCACCTCCCCTTTGAAGGCACTTTATAGCTGTCTGTGCCCTATTGAATCTCCCATTGTCTTTTCTAGTGGCATTGATGTGAAGTCACTTGGGCATTTTACTCATTGCTCAATGGAGCTCCTGCATTGTCTTGTATGGTCCCTCCCTACTTATACAGCCGCTCTGATGGGGGTTGCTGCCCTCCTCACCAAAGGCTTTTTTTTGTGTTACAAACAGAATAGATTTTTTTCCAGAGTACTTAAGTTTTCAAAAGCAATACTATCATTCTTTTTTTTTTTACCCCACTGTGTTTTAAAATCAGGTTTGACCCTGCCATCTCATGAAGTGTTTATAACAAATCCAACTCAATGTGTCTTATCAGAGCTGATGATTACACCCACCCTCCCCCTCCCCCTGAACACAGACTACAGGGCCCCACTTCCACTTCATTTTACTGTAAGACAAGTCTCTACCTGTGAAACAGAAAGGCTCCCTTTTTTGCTAGACTTTTTTTTGGTAGCCTTAAGAAGATGCAAATTTGCTTAAGCTGTTGTTAAACCCTTAATGTTCTCAGAGGGAGGCAGGAAAGTGGAATTTTGTGGCCTCCGGGTTATAATGGCCCAGTGAAAAGTAAATAGAGGAGAAACATGCAGCTTCTGATACTTATTTTCTTGCCTTTTTCTTATGGCGGTGTGTATCGATGTTGTACCAGGCAAGCAACTTTACTAAAAAAACTGTACAGTTCAATTCAATTGTTTACATCCCCTAAGGGAATAAAGCCACTATGCACCCATAAATTTGTACCATTTCCACATATTTTTTGGCATCAGCCCAGGTATAGGCTACAAAATGCAAGCTGTCGTACCTTGTGACCTAGAGCAGTTGACCTAACGGACACAGAATGCTGCACAGCAACTGTTACTCCTCCACGGCTGGCAGAAAAGACATCCCTTGAAGCCACTGATAAAATATGCCTCAGATTGCTTCTGGGTTGCCCTCCTTATGGAAGTGTTCAGCTCTCACGTCAGCACACTGTGGGCCTCCCCTCCGACCCTCAGTCAGGCTGCTGGGGCCCTCTGGAGAGGCAGGAGATAAACCCCTGTGAGAGCAGTAAGCGGTCTGGACTGTGTTAGCATGTCAGCAGCTGTCCCAAGAGACATAACAACTCATTCTCTCTGTTGTACGCACTCACACACACACACCTTATTGTTGATGAGAAATCTCTTCTTTCTCTGTCGCGCTTTAGCTCCCACTCTCTCTTTCCCCCCTCCTCCCTCTGCTCTCACACTCTCTGGTAGGTTTTACCGGTGATAAAATTCTTGCATTTTGTTGCTGAGCTGCAGCCAGTATTTATATCTCTGCTCCTGCATCTCCCTTTGTGACCACCAGTGTCTGCATGCTTTGCGCCGGCACATCCTGAGAAACGAGGGAGGAAATCTGCCCGAGCGTTTTGTTTCATGATGCGATATCTTTAGAGCGGCGAGCAAATGGGCTTGAGTTTCAGACGTCGCCACCAGTCCATTGTTTTGGTGCAGTGGCTTGTGATGGTCTGCAACTTTTGGCCCTTGCTGAATCATCATCCTGTTGGGGAAATGAAACCTGGAATTATCTGCAGAGGACAAGAGGAGCTCACTTCCCCTGGAGCAAAGTTTATTCAGGCTTTCCTGTCTGCAATTCAGAGCATGTCCTGTTCTATATACATGCCGAAAGAAATCACCCACCATATTTGTTGTTTTTCCAGCCCCCACCCCCCCTCTTTCTCATCTACTTAAAACCTATTTTCTCTCTGAAGTATGTTTAGATTTGAAAATCCCCAAATCTTCAGTCATGCCAATTTTCCTCCTAGGTGTTCATATCTAAACCAAGCAGGGTTTTAAAACCTCTCCCCTGCACCTTCAGCCATGCCTTCATGTAGAGCAAAGAACGCAGGGATATTTTTTTCCAGCTCTTTATTTCTTGCAGAGAGATATGTAATTCATTTGGAGTGTCTGTCATCTGGTTACAGCCCTTGGTAGCAGCGCTATATACAGAAGCTTTCACAAGTTTTTATAACTTGGCGAATAACATGCTGGAACTAGAGATTAATAAATTCCCCCGGACCTCGTGGTACACAATTATGCCAAAGCACAAGCCCTTGTTGTTTTTATTTTCCCCCTCTTGAATTTCCATCACAGTCTGCCTCAACTGAGAAGACCTGCTTGGTCGAAATATTTTCCATCCAGGTTTGCTTTGCCTTTGAAGATGTATGTTCCATGTTGCAAGCCAAACTGTCTTGTAATGGAAAAGCTCTTTGATTCAAACACACACTTTCATTCACACACTGTATTTTTAATGAAAAGTAAATATCACTCACATCAAATCCCAAGGACTCTGGCCTTTTCCCCTGCATCTGCCTTGAGATCGAAAGTCAGGTTTATATATTAAGTGAAGCAGACAGAATGTATGCATTGTTCAAAGTTTTGCTTGTGCATCTTAAGTGACACAAAAAATCACTGTAATTGCTTATAATAATACTCCCACATACTGTATGTGTGACGTGTTGCTGCGATTGCAGCTTGGCAATTGTACTTTATTGCACTAATTTGGTTTCCCCTACTACTGTAATCTCGCACTATCTTTGTAGAACAACTGGATGTGTCTGGAGGCCGACAGTCTTCAGGACAGACTGGCTGTTGAGAGACAAGTGTGGTTTTCATGGCTGACCCCGCTGAAAGAGCTGGGAGGTGCAACAGCGAAACATTAGACAGACATGTGTGTGAGGGGGCCTGGGAGACGTTTGTGGGAATGAAAATCAAACCATTGATAAGAATGGAATGTGGATCCTGTGTATGGTTGATTGTTTTGCTAGATCAAAATCACACCGCCATGTACCATGCTGGTTACTATCACTATCGTGCCTTCTTAACATTTTCAAATCCACTTTGTCAAATACATCTCTTCGGAAGCAGGTCCAGGTCACAGGGAAGCTGATTGAAGGATTTCAGACTCATGTTAAGTATTGGCAACGCAATCTAATGAAAACATTTACACCTAGACTTCACACATTTAAGTAGCTTGGCATCCATCATGTGCCCAGAGGTTTGACGATACACTGGAGCAGTCTACCCAGTACCTGACAGGCCTGTTGAAGCTGGAGGTTGGCCTTGTAACACTGTTGGTAAGGCAAAGGGAATTTCTGCGGTTGCCGACTAAAGTGGCTGCATATAATTTTCTCTCTGGCCACACCATCTGTTGATTCCGTGGAATCATCAGTTATCCAAATACTCTGCATAAAGATTCGCTTAGTTCTGAATGTTGTCTATTACCTTTTCATCAGAGATGACACGAAGGCATCAACAAATGAGGAGATCTATTTCAAAACACCATTTTGGGTTAAAAAAAAAATCACAATATTAAGTTCCTCATTCAGTATCTTTAAAGTATAGAGGGTCAGTCTCAACCAAAGACTACTAGAGTACCAACTTGTTTTACTTTTCTGTTGAGTTTTACATCGCAGATATCTCCTTTGGATATCTAACATAGAAAAACATACTTAAAATTCTCTCAAACAACATGTCTGTGAGATGAGGGCTCTTATCTTGGGCAGATTGGTAAATAGTCTATCTGCTGTTACGTTTGATAAGTGGTACAGGTACTCCCCTGTCAGAGAGACGCACAAATCAATGATCTGTTCCTCTTTTCTTCCAGCAGACGTTTCATTGAAAGCGTGAGTCAGCCTGCATTTTCAGTCGAGGCAAACACAGTTTACAGTAATTAGCTGGTGACCACCAACAATGTCCTCGCCACACCACATCACTAAGGAGCTATGGGAACACCAGCTGTTCATCATTTGTAGATGTTCCTTTTTTTTTAATCAACGGGCAACTGTTGTGGCATTTGATTTGATTGCGCTCCACTCCCAAGTCGATTTCAGAATTGCTTTCTTGATCATCTATTTATCACATGGGTATTTATTTCAAAGCCGTAATCATGCAAGCTAAATTAATTGGATTGCTAATCTGTGTCTAGGATCTTGACTGCTCTTGATGCTCTTTCTGCACTTATCAGGGACAGTGAAGGCCTCACTTTCCAGTTCATGTTCACCCAAGGCAGCACCTCCAGCCAAGTCAGGCAATTATTGCTTTAAAAAGGGTAATTAAATGGTTCTTCCCCTGAACTGAGGGCCTGTGTGATTTATGTAGACTGCGAGCGCCTGGAGGAGGCTATTTCAGCTGTGCCAGGACGATGAGGCCCTGTCTTCCCTACCAGGCTCCTCCTGCTGGGGCTCTATTATGACCCTGTCATGAGTACAAGGGGGGCAGGCAGGGGCACACCGGGGCTGAAATTTGGCACAAAGACGAGACTGCAGTCAGAGTCTCTGGCACGGACACAAGTCCTGCCCGTGGGCACATGTCTAACTTCAGCCTGTTGTTTCACCAGGGGTTCCCTGGTGCAGGAAGAATGGAAGGAGAGATTTACGAGAGATAATAGAAGAATGAGGACAGAGCTGTTTGTTCATGCCTATTTTTTAAAAAGGGCAGGCCAGACAGGCAGAGTTTTCATAGTCTGATCAGCCGTGGGTGTTGTGTCTCTGAGGACTAGTCAGCAGTATCACCCCCATCCAGCCCCCGGCCTGGAATAGTTGGAATCAAGTCAAGTCAAGGAGTGAGCATTAAGCTGACTTGATTACATTTGAAAATACAAGCAAAACAAACAAAAAAATAGATTTATGTTATCTGAAAGTAATTGCTGTCATTATTACGTTATGGTATGTCAAACTTTATTTACCCCTCACAGGGAAATTAGATTTGCAGCAATTTCATTCCAAATGACTAAAATAAAAACAATACAACATGATGCACAGATGGACAGTTTAAATAGAAACCGCCCAATCCTAGAGCACACAGTACAACAACACAAGAGACAATGTCATGTTATTGCACATAGGCTGAGAGAGTACATTTCACTGTGAAGAAGTGTCAGGATCCAAGGTCAGCAGCGGTGACGTAAGATCGCTGGTGAAAGCTGAGGCTGAAATTATCCTCTTTCTTCTCTTTTTCCCTTGAAAGGTCGTGAACTGGCTTGTGCTGGCTTGTCCATTAGCACAGTGATGAGTCACACATCGAGCAGACTGCAGTTAGTTTCACTGTCTTCTCTCTTACCTGACCGGCTTGCCTCACTGATTAACCACCGGAGCTCAGTGCATTTTCACACGGACACACAGGGCCCCATGCCTGTAATTACCTCTTATTATAGTAGGAAATGGATCCCTCACATCTGCTTCCAATGAATGGGCAGGTTAGCGCTCCTGCTTTCTTGTATTATTGCATAAACCTCTGGCAAACAGATGTCTTTGTAGGTGCGAGCACACCTTCAAATTAAGGCCTGTCTTTGAATTATGAGGACAGGTGAAATTCGTCTGTCAACTGTTGAGAGGAAGATACTCCCAGACTTTGTTTATGGTTGCCAGTTCATGGCCCTCGGGTCTGTTGTTTAGTTGGTACAAAGCCAATCACATCCCCCTAAGTCTCTGTACGACTTGAACTAAGTGACTTACTCACTTAGTCATGTTTTGTACCCCCTAAGCCCCATCTTTAGAAAAACTCAGACTGGATCAAACAACAGCATTTTGACAAAAAACAAAGTTTGTTCTAAGTTAGGTAAATTCATAGTTAAAGATGTTGCATACTTTTGGGTAATCTATGATAGTGACTCTTTGCTTGGATTTACAATATAACCGCAAGTATGTTGACTGTTAAAACAATCTATCATTAGTCTTTGAGGCTCCAATTGGGGATAATAATACGCCACGAGAGTACAATACACCTTCTAATATCATATGTTAATGTTATGATATCAATATTGAAACGTATGGGAACATGACAGGCAAGGGGTAAACATCACGGGATAAGGGTTCCTGCTAAATTGACCCAACTTTTTCAGGTTAACTGCTCTCTTTTATGTTCCGCTCCTGGCTAATTGTAATGAGTGCGTTTTACAAAGCACAGGAGCAGCACAGTTACAGGCTCATTTAAAGAGCCTGGTCTTGGTAAATGGTAAATGTCTGCAATGACCAGCCGCAATAAAGGTTTGTGGTTCCAATTACCCAACGGTGGGATTATTGCTCATTAGTTCAGACACAATCATACCAGAATATTATGGGGTCTTTCCATTTCTGTCACTTCAAGTTAACTCACTAGTCTCTATAACGTGAATGTAAGGTTTAAATGTCTTTGTGCATGTTCGGATAAGCTTGTTATAGCATAGAGATGTAAATTGTGGGTAAAGTAATAGAGAGATGTCATCAATATCTTTTGTTGGCACAAATTCAAAAATGTTCATCATGATCCAGTCTGTTTATATTATAGTGAATACTGTGTTTGCATTTAAGCATTGTTCTGCTTTGAACGAACGTGCAGACGGTTTATTTTGGGACTATTTGGAGAAGGAAGGGTAAGTTAAGTGAGGGAAATGTTTAATTTAGCTCAGGGATTTTATCTGGCTCTCAAAGCGTAAGATCCAGCAGGCGTGGTCCTGTCTGGGGGAATTCCTTCCTCAATGTTCATACAGGACAATAGGATAGTTGTCAGGATTATAGAAGTGCTCGTTTATCACACTTACTATCCAAATATGAATGTTTGAAGATTCATCAGCATAGCCAAAAATGTTCGGTTCCATGTTTTACCTGTTACAGTGGCGTGTAACAGGTAATGTGTCACTCTCCATTGTTTTAGAGGCATTTAAGTCATGTGTGTTTGAGGTTTCTTGAGTCTGATGTTCACATTTTATGAAGCATTTTTTTTCAGACGGGTTAATGGCCATTTAAATCCAACTGTGATTCATGACAGCAGCTACCACATCATAACTTGTCCCTGATCCCTACAGGGAAACCGTCTAGACAGGAACAGTCTAAGTCTTGAAGAGATAAAATAGGTTAATGTGGTTTCACAATTGAAGCATGACTAGTACTGAAATGTTTCATCTTTATTGGAGCACCAAGTATATCATAGGGCAACATAGTCATTCCCTCAGTCATCGCCATTAATGGAAATATAACCATCGTGCAACAAGTGAAATTTAAAAACCTGAGACTTTGATGATGTATTTGCATGTTTAACATGGTTTACATGTGCATAGTAAGACATTAAACTGGACTACAGCCTTTGCAAATAGTGAATGATGCAGAGAAATCTCATTGCATAGCCCCTTGTTGACCTTGGACAAGAGTAATGACTAGGCTACTGTTTATCTCCCATCCAACAGCTTTTCCCCCGGCCCTCATTCATAACCATATCTTCATCCTGCACTCTCTCCGTTTGCTTATCCAAAGTCTGCTGTGAGCCTGACTCAGTGCTTGGCTGACTAGGATTTCCATACTTGTTTCTAAAGTCAGAGAGGGATTGCAACAGCATGATGAACTTCTTGTGCAAGTGTTCAACTTGAAACAACAGCTGCCAAAACTTGTTAAAAGTTTATGCTACTTTTAGCCACGTTTTTTTTCTCTCATAAAACTTGACCAGTAACAAGGGGATGATTGTCCTCATGCGTCCTGACATATTTAGGTGAATTCTGGAGGCCAATTTATGGGCTTACAACCATCTAGAATTGGTGGGATACAGTTAGAAAAGATGTGAAACATGAGCCTAATGGCCTGGTCAATAGTTATCCTGAGCACTACAGGTGTAAGGTTGATGTTTTCTGACTGACCCCAACAAGGAGCTTTACACCTGGTGAAATCCAACCTTCACATCACCAGGATTCCCCAGATCCTTCTCCTCCTTGACCCAGCCTCCAGAAGAGATAATCCCATGCTTCGCGAGTGCCCAGCTCCTTGATCCTTTGTCAGTGGGTGACAGGGGGAGTCTAAGTCCAAGGGTTTAAAGGAGAGAATGGAGATGCTGAGAGCCAATCAGAAACGAGCCATTTCATGCAGACAAAGTGGGCACCTGATCCCCTCTCACATGCTGAACCCAATAATTGGCTTCAGGAATGTTCACATTTCTCTGCTTTAGGGTATCGTCAAAGAGCCAATGCTCACTGGGCTTTTTTGGCGGACGGTTAAAATTTGCCATGATCCTTGGATTTGGGGAAATAAATGGCTTCCTTTGCTAAACATGGAAGAAAACCTGAAGGAAAGTCCCTTGTTAGACTGAAGCTTAAGGTCACCACTAGCAAGAGTGTGGGTGGATTTGCTTCATAACATTCATGCCTATTTTTGGTCATTACAAACTGGATTCTGTCAAAACCAGATTGCTTAAACACTCTATTCTCCAAATACCAAAGTGGAAGGCAGTATAAACAGAAAACTGTCACTCCTGAATCTGTGTGTATTGGCTGAACTACATGAATGTAGGCTCAGACGTACAGCTCATGCTTAAGAGCTGGCTGATTTGAAGACATTTACAGTCAATTTTAGAGGGCTGTACAGATGTGGGTGTGCCAATATGCTGAGCAACGGTTGGCTGGGCCTGCCACCACTCCAAGTATTTTCTGAAGCATGGCTTTCTTCAGTGTTTATTGATTCTTGTCCAGAGCTAACCTCAAATGGGGAGGTGAGAGGATCACCAGCCGCAGCAGTCAGCCTACTGTTGTGAGGCTTTCTGACGATGGATCTGGAAACTGTTTGGAGTTTCATACCGCCGAGAGCCTTGCACAAAAGCATCTTTGAATATGTTGGCCAAATTGAATTCAGGTTACTCTGCAAACACACATGCTGGCTAGTCTCAAACTCCAAACTATTGTCAACATTATTGTAATAGCCAGAACCTCTGGAGAACATGCAGTTTGACCAGCAATCAAATCCTTACATGTTTTTTCTTTTTACCTTAAAAAAAGATACTGCATGTGGAATCTAAAAGCTGAAGTTTGGTTTCTATTAAATATCAATTTCATGTGCTTTGTTTTGTTGTTTATTTAATGCATGCATAAAGCAATAGTAAACATATCACTTAACTGAAATGGGGACGTTTGAAATGCCACAGAGTGCTGGCACCTTGGAGCGGTCTCCTCGCTGCACCCGCTGTTCTGTCCTGCACCCACAGCCTCTCTGGCTGCAGGGCCTCTGAAGCAGGGTGTAATAACACCTGCAGCTACGCAGCTCCTGAGGTATTTTTATCTCCCCCTGGAATTCCACCTCTGTCCTCCCCGTCGCTCTCCTGTCTGCATGCATGGGAACGGAGTCAGTTGAGCGGTCCTTGACATGCGTTTCTGCAAGTCACCTGCCTCACTACATTCCCCTCATCCTCGGTGACCTCCTACAGTAAATCCCCCCTCACTGCTGTATTCCGGCTAGCCCTTCGGCCTCTGAGACGTGTGTGGTGTGTTTGTTTACAAGCGTATGCATAGCCCTCCATAATCAAGCCAAGAGCTCGTTTTGCCAAATTCCTGAGAAACTGAGAGCTGCATAGTGTGTCAGGATGCATGAAAATGACACGGCAGGCAGCAGCTGTGGGATTCTTAAGGCAAACACTGCTCTTGTGGAGCTGTATTTTTTGCCTTTGCCAGTTCTTCCAAAAGGCATGTGTGGTACGCTCTGCCTGGCCTACTTTAGAACCGAATCCAGACTTTTGCAGACAAAAACAACAGTAAAAGTACCGATGACTTGAGCAATATGCAGGCATAGGAACCTGAAATGGTGAATGCATTAGTTACACTGTATTCATTGTTGTGGCACTGGCTTATGGCACTGTCTTGCCAAAGCATAACGTAATGTGGAAACAGCTGTGGGCATTCATAATAGTATTGTTTGTAATGACTCGTAACTGCGAGGGTTTAGCCATAGTTTGAAATGACTTGCCCATATTTACTGAATAAATTAGTCATGTCCTCATTGAAAAAGAAGCCGGTGAACTTGCAGTAACCTCCACCTGGGGTGCACTCTATGGTCTCTGTGACTTGACTGTCTAATCACAGGCAAAATGTTTCTACTCTATTTTGAGGTACATGTAGTCCAGGTTCTCCCTCTTAAGTCTTTGCAGTTATTAAAGCTTTCATACTGTCAGTCTCTTTGTATTGCTGCCCTCTCAGGAGGTGAGGGTGTTTCTAACTGCAGATAGCATGGCTAATTTAGGAGTTCGGTGATATGGACACTAAACAAAAGAGATCAATGTGACTTGACTCTTTGATCTGACAGGTCACGTTCCAATATGTGAATAGAAAGCAGAAGCACCGCTGCCAAGCATGATTAAAAAGGAATCTAATGACAGCAACAGCGAATGATGTTGTTTATGCCTGAAGCCAAAATATCAGCCTATCATCATTTTGTACACCAGAACACAGTATCAGATGACCCTCCAAAGTAGAAAAAGCCATTGTGAATTGCCATTCTGTAACTATAATTCTGATTATGGCCTGTGATATTCTCATGAATAGGCTATGGCAGCTTTTAGGTTTAGAACAGCACTCAACTTTTTATCTGGTAATCTGGGATTGGTACTGAAGATTAGTGAACTCCTTCCATGCTTGCCTGTGTGGGTTGTAATGAAAGCTGACCTTCTCTTGTTGCCCATGGATATTTTTTGTGCTGTTCTGTGTGTGAAGGCAGGCCAGATCTGATTTCTCCTACCCAGTGTTGTCTCCTCCCACTGTCGGCTTTCCCATGGTGCGCAGGTTAACAAAAACAGCTGTCAGGTAATTTCCAGTGGGGAGGATGGAGCTGGCTCTTTGAAAGAGAGGGATAGCCTCGGAATACCTTCTCTCCTTCGCCCCGATCCTCCAGACCTTCACTTTGATGATACTATCAACATCCGACTGCAGTGCCTTGTTTACTCTGCACAGAACATCTGGAGAGGAGCATAGCTGTACTATAACCTTATTATGTGGACAATGAAATAAACAGCTAAGAATTCATATTTTTGTTCTCACAGCCCACCGCTTCAGTGCACTTTATTTTTTATTTTTTTTGTAAGTGTTGGCAGAAGTAACAGAGAGTATTTTTGAAAGAGACTTTGATGTGCAGATGGCGCCCAACAAAGAGTGCTGTTCAGTTAACAGCAGGTTTTGTTGTGATGTTCTGAGCTGAAAGTGCGTCTTGGGTTACCAAACAAAGACTGTTCAAAACTCATGGTTTGAGATGCTCCACATGTTGGGACTGCTTAGCGTTCCAAAAGCCTCACCATGGTTCCCTGCCAAATCCCAGTTAATTATGAGATCGCCATCCCAAATAGCATGACCTTGGGAACTGGTGGAAAGTGGCTTTACCAACATGAAATGACTCCCTCTGGCCAGGATGCCTGGAGGGTGCTCTCCCCCTGCCCAGAGGATCTCTGTCTGTCTGAGGCGTTCTCACAGACAAAGTCCGCTCATGTGAGATCTATTATTGTATCGCTTCAGAGATGATTCATTTCTGCGGCTCATTGTAAATCACACTTACATACATCGCCACTGTGAAGGTCCGATTTGTTCCAGAAAAAATTGCATGAGCTGTGTACTTAGAAAGATTTGCTCTACTTAGCCTGCTTTTCCCACACAGTGGAGCGATGAACTAATCGAGTATGATACGCAGAGGAGGGGAGGGGGTTGACAGACTGAGCTTGTGCTGGCCTGTGATTATGTGGGACAATGCGAGTGTGGCCAAGGCAACAGGTGGTGTCAGATTAGTCGGTCCTGAGGCGAGAACGAGCAGCAGAGAGGAGGGTAAAGGTAATGCTGCTGCTGCCACCGGTGCGGGGAAACCAGAGCTTAATCACAGAGCCATCAAACAGCTGCTGCGACTTCCTTCCTGGAGCTAAACTGGCCCACAAACCTTCAGATCAACTCAGCATCACAGGGTGTATCACCTAATAAAAGATATTAGTATCATCTTGAATTAGCATCAAAAATGTTTAATCCCATAAAGTAAAGAAATGGAGCATCGCGTTAGTACATCAAAAAAATTTACTTGTACTGTAGATGACATTCATTTAAAATACTTTGAGTGTCTCAGATATATTTTGGAAATGCTTGCAGGTACTGTATGTTATCAACAACACAAGAATTTGCTGTATTTTCAGTGTCCCAAAAATATTTCAAATGAATGTTATCATCATGTACAAATACAGTTTGGGCCTATTTTGTGTATTTTGAAACATAACTCAAAACATGTTCTGAAGAATATGTAAAATGTACTTTGTCTTAGTGTGGGGAGCTCTACAACCATCTATAACACCCTCAACATTTTAGCCTTCTTGTAGAAGGAAATCCATAATTCTTATGCTTGAATTTGCTGCAGCTCTAGTTAGTTTGCAACATTCCCTCAGTCAAGTCAGTCTTTCTTTGCTATACATTGCAGCGTCAGCTATACGTTATGGCACCGCATATCCCTCTGAGTTATCCGGTGGGGAGGAAAGGAGACTTCTTAAATGACACAGCACTGCATTCAAGGGGCTCTTTCTGTTATAAATAAACAGGCCGGGCCAGAGCTGCTCTTGCCCTACAAGCTGCCACCGGTTTCAGCACCTCGCCTCTCAGCTGTCGTCTGGGGGAACTGGAGCCTCTCAGTCCCCTCCGCCCCGTGGGTCACTCTCTAAGTCCCAGTACCGGAAACATACACACTATTTATAGACCCCGCGAAATACTCTCACTGTGTTTATGTTTGATGTGACATAGCCTACAGTTCAGGTGAGATCGTTTTTGGTCGTATTTTTTGGTATTCTGTCTTTGGTCAGACCAATGACACATGGCAGTTTTAAATTGTTCTGCTAAAAGTGTTTTTTTTCTGTTGCTGTATTAAAGTATTTGATCCTGAAGCATAACATTTTAACATCTCAGCTCTGACTTGTTTTACCCATTACAGTATAAACATTCATTGGGGTATTTTCCTCACAATAAGAGCACCAGTAGCTTTACGAGCTAAACCTCCAATCCAATAAATTGGCCTTTCTCACAAACCGCTGAGCCCTATTAAAACAGAATAGGTTCATTCCTGACTGAAACATCGGGCTGATAACTGTGTGTCTCTTAATGGGCTGTTTTGCCAGTGTGTGTGTGTGTTTGTGTGCATGCATGGATACGAGCGTGTGTGTGTGTGCACTTGTGGGTGTGTGTAAACAAGAGGGTGGTTGCAGGCCCTTTGTTCATTGATGGTGGGAGCCTTTAGGACTCCACCACTGGACGAGCTGCAGTTGTGATACTAGGTGGTCTGGGGACGTGGGGCCCTGCTGGGACCCCTGCTGGGGTGATAATTGAAGAGAAGGGGGTTGTGAAGGTGTCATCTGGGGCTTCACGCCTAGGGACATTTGAGTGGAATGTGTTCACGTTCTATTAACCACCCACAGTGAAGACCAATTACAGTACGGCTTTTTAAAACACCTGTAAAGTAGCCTATAGGAGAGTTTGTGTGGGAATATCCATTCTGGGCAAGGAAAACTTGATTTAGGATTACGTCCTCTTCCACCTATTTCTTCCCAACCCCTAAAATCAAAAGAAACATCATTGAAGGGACTCGGCTCTTGAGGCTTTGCCCTTTTGTTGTTTACACAACCTGCAAGTCTTGTGATTCTGCTATCACTGAGTCTGAAAAAAGCCCCTCGGAGATAGCATTTTGGTTGGTGTGAGGTAGGAGAGTCTTGTTTCACAGCCTACTCATGATCTGGGTTCTCTGTCTGGTCGTTGTGTCGCCAGGCTGTAACCTTTGGCCTGAAAATACACTACAGTGACTCACCTCCAGTTGCGCTATTTGGGGCTGATTCAGACTAGGATGGAGATGACATACACCTCTAAAATGCAGACTGGGAGTTAATGGTTCCTTTCTTATTCACTGCACAATATGCAATGATTTGCTCAAGGTTGCAAAATAAAATTTCCATTGCTCTGACTTTTTGAACAAAGTGCTAAAAATACAAAAAGGCAGTTCATCATAACTCATTGTAATGCAACATTAAGTTGCCCTAATGCTGTATTTTCATTGAATCTCTTCTCCAGTGAAAGAGAACATGTCTGTAACAAGTTATTTATGTGATATCCTCTCTGAAGATACATCCTACACTTCTTCTGTGTATTATTCAGACCTGGATCAAATAGTACTTGCAAATAATTATTAGCTTTTGTTTCCTGCTTAGAGTGTCAGATAATTGTGTCAGGTAAGTTGTCAATCACAGAAGTGTGTGCTAAATTGACTTTAAAATGTTTTCCTGTGATAATTTCAACTTGCTAGAAATTGTATTGTCTCATGTGGCAAATTCCACCCATCTGATCCACCATGCAGGCTAAAACAAAAGCTAAGGATTATCTGTAAATACTGTTTAACTCAGGCCTGGTATTATGTCACGCTACAACCTCTAAGCCTATACGTTTAGTAAGCATGTATAAGCGTACATGTGTGTACATGGTAGGGATTCATTAGTTTTCCCCTCTGTTCCTTTTGTCCTGGGAGAGAGAGAGAGAAAAAAACTCACCGACAACCTACATTTCTGCTCACTTTGTAATCCTCCTCACTTTAATTGTAGCCCTCCTTTCTCCTTTCTCTCCCCACCTAGCTGTATCACAAGTCCACACAGGTCGGAGGCTTATTTTGACTTGCCTCCCTGAGCAGTGAGTGTGGTGTAAAAAGAGAAGGTTGTGTGGCTGATGCTGCCGAGCTGGAGACGTTGCTTGGCACAGAGAACTAACAGTCTTTGAATCTTAGGTCGTACCTCACAGGGAGAGAGAGGGGAGACGCAACAAGAGAACACAATAGACTGACTTATATCTCCGTCTCTGCTTTGTTTAATCATATCCAAGCATGACAGACATGACTTTTCATGCAGGGAGGGAGCTATGATTTGCATCTGTTTGGTTTCAACGCTTTCCAATTTAACATCGTAGTTGAGGTCATTCAGCTGCTTATTCAAAATGTGCACCAGAAGAAGAAGAAAAAAGATTTCAAGGGCAGTAAATAGTGTCCGTCAGGATCCTCACAGTTACCTGTTAAGTAGATTTAATGGGAAGCACATTGCAGACTTCAGTCTTCAGTACACACCACCTTGCAATACCGGACATGGAGTGTTCTCATGTGAGGGAGAATGGCTGCCGCTGCTATTGGCGTGTCCCAAAAGATCGCATGTGTGGCGAGAAATCGCTGGTCCACTGCGGAATGCCTGTGGGAGACTGGACTTATTGCAAAATGCATGGCATGGCCTCTATGTGGGAGAGAGAATGAATGACCTGGGGGAAGACGGCTGAGCAGACACTCCAAGTATGTGTTCAAAAATGCAGCCTTGTCCCTTGGTTTTTACTCACTGGTCCCCCCCCGATAGACTCCAGCTGAACTTTAAACCCCCCACCCTCCTTGAAGTGGTTTGCGCGCCCACAGCATTAGTAATGGAACACTTCGGAAGACAATCCGTGCAAGTTGTCAAAGGGTGTTTGTCTGTTGAATGAAGAGCCTCCTTCCACTTCCTCCCCATCCAATCACTTTGGCTTAAACCCAGTGGAAACGTCAGAGAGCAGAAGGGCCTCACTCATCGGGCCCTTTATCCAGCAGGGGCCCAGGCAGAGGTTTAGTGTCAGAAGTGGCAGTTTGTCAATTCCCCCACCACTCCACTCAAGGGTTAAACACACAGGAAACTTTGTCTATCTCTCCCTGTTTCTATCTCTCTCTCTCTGTCTCTCTCTCACACACACACACATATGTAAAGCAGTCCTGTTGCCATAATTTTGTTGTCAAAAATCTCAAGACGTCTATGTCTCCTGTGCCTGCAAGTGTGTATAGTAAGGTGTGGAAAAGGAATTTTCTCATGGGCTTACGCTCTCCCTTCCTCCCTTTCATCACTCTTTCAAAACACACTGCCACGCATGCAACAAAAACCCTCCATAGATCTATATGGCCATATAAAAAAGTCACAATATGTGTTGTAGGGCTGTAAAGCCTGTTGTGGTATCAGTTGTCGCCATTATCCAATATAATTAACTGAAACTGGGCAAAACAATTCACACACAAATCAATACCAGTATTTCATTAAGGAATTAAAACTAACTACTATAAAACTAACTTTTTATACTATATTTTAATTGCTCAAATTAAGGATGTCTGCCATAGGCAACTTCAATTCAATCATTTCGAATATAATGTAATTATATATCAGATTGGACCGAGAACTGAGCATATCCTTACTCCTTTATCCGGTGAGTGTTTGAGCAGCAGCCAAAGCTCCATGGTGCTGTCACTGCATGCGTGTATGTGTGCTCTAATGGTGTTCTAATGGATGTGGTTTAATGCAAGCCTGCTGATACTCCTGCACCTACTCCACAGATAGCTGCGGGTCAAGTAAAGGGAGTGCTAGGTGTTCTGCAGCTCAGGCCTTGCTGGTGCCTGGTAGCGCTTGGCGGTCTCCTTCGCTCTAGCCGGAGAGAGGAGTCTGTGTCAAGCTTTCCTCCACCTAAGGCTCTCTGTAGTTTACATTCCATTCCTGTTTCGAACACGCTGCTACCTCACGTCTAAGGAGATATTGTTAGTCTTTAAGAGGGAGAACGGGTCAAGGAGGTTGTGAATTCATCTTGTGTTAGCTTTCTATGAGTGCCTGCGCAGTGCTTGCTTGAAAGGTCACTACTTGGTGCTTGAATCAATTCCCCGGAATGAGCAATACAGCCTGCCGACTTTTTTTTTTTTTCGGCTTTCATCTTTCTGTGTTTGCCTATCACACGCTCCAGTGGCACCCAATGGGACAAAATCAAAGATAGAGTGTCTGAGCTCAGAAGATGCTTTAAACGCTATCAGAAAACACTGTCACATAGTAGCACTTTTTATAAGAGAGAGCCTCACTGCTGAGCACAGTGTGTGTAATGTAAGCTTGGTCCAGCTTCATAGTTTCTGTAACAAGCTGGTTATGTCTTAAAGATGTTTCTCACAGATTGTCCTGCAGCTGCATCAGTGGGTTTATTGGAGGAGTGGGTGAAATGACTCCCCTGAAGAATTCTTCTCACGCTGCCTCTGACAGGACTTGGCTGTCACAGAGATGTAACTAGGATGGGAATGCTGCAGTGTGGGCGTATGATAGTGTGCGACTGTGTGTGCTGGTGTTGGTGTGCGATGTTTGCGTGTGTTTGTGTTCAACATGTGTGCAAGCGGGCCTAAACGCATGTTTGCTCTGGCCTTTTTGCATACATACGTGTGCGTGTGTGTTCCCACGTGGGTGTGTATGTGTGTGCGTGTGTGCACACTTTGGGTTTTGCACGTGTATTTAATCACAACTCTCATAGTCTGTCTTAGCAGACTTAGTTCACAGTGCGAACAACTTCTACTCTATTCTGACTGAATGTGTGTGAGAGGCTCCAGTTGAGTCTATGTAATGTCTGTCTACAAAGTTTTGAACAGGAAAATCATGTATTTTTGCTGCTCTGGTATTCCCTCTCATAATGTTCTGTAGTTTAAACAATTAAATACCTGGGCAACGCTAAATAGGTAGTATTAATCGAAAATAAACATAAAAAACTCAATAAAATAAGCTTACCATCGACCCCATCAATGGATGCAACCATTCTCCAAGCATCGTTTATGAGACGTTTATTCCTGTAGTCTTTCAATAAAATTTGTGGAGAACTGGGAAGCTTTGAATGGCTGTAGTCAGCTTCTTATCCATTTAGCACTTGCCAGGGGCAGTGATTGTTCATGAAACAAAATCACATCGGTAGGGAAACAAAGAAGCACATAAATTTGACTGGCTGTTGACGGCCGATGACCGTGAAAAGTTCAGCCGTGGCCAACTTTTCTCGGCCAACAAGCGTGTTAACCGTCCGCACATCAGCCGAGTTTTCCTGGTCGCTCGGCTCTATAGGAAATGAATGAACTTCCGGTGACTTGCTGAGCGTGTTGCTTGCCGTCTTAATGCACAGTTGGAAGCCAACATTTGTGTGGATGTGGAGATGACAGCAGATGTTCAGCTGCAAGATTGTACGACAGCTGATGGTAGTGCCATCCTGAAGGATCTTGGCTCAGTTATTTCAGGCTTACCAGTCTTTCCTGGACGTTCTGCCCCTGTTGCTTATCAATTGTTCATGGAGCAAAATGCAGACATTTCCCTTAGTCCCAGTAAACAACAGCTGGGCAAACTTCAGGCCCGTCCTCCGGTCTGTGTAGTGTCACCTGTCGCTCAATCTCTATGGAATCTGTTGTCCCTTTTTGTCTGTAGCTACTACTCCTTCAACATTCTTGCAAGGCAAACATTGGGCATTGTGAACAGAGTAATTCATAAGTAAACAGTGGAATTCCACTAGGTTGGAATGTTTGTGCGTGTGTGTGTGTGTGTGTGTGTGTGTGTGTGTGTGTGTTGCATACGTGTATGTGTATTTATGTGTATGTGCATGTACATGTACATGTACATTTACATGTGTGTGCCTGCATGGAAGCATATGCCTGGTTACCATATGTCCCTGTGGATATTGCCACAAGTTAGTGGAGCAGGGTGAGCTTCTGAGACCATGTCCTCTGGGTGGGGTGTGGTAAAAAGAATTACAGAGCCGGCCAAGACCTTTATCTCGAGGGAGAGATAGCTTCAACACAGAGGACATGTCTCAACTCCTAGATTGAAATGCAAAGTTCACACTAGCTATTTGACCCAAGTTGCAGTAGCAGAGTAAGAAAGTAACTTCATATGTTGTTCACAACTCTCCCTGACTTGAGGTCAGTTGGACTGTCTCAAACTGGCATAGCTTGACACATTAGCTTTCAGATCAGGTAGAGATATGGACTCCTCTTGCCAAAGGCTACTCTGTATGACTGCAGAGGTTTTTGCCAAGATGGCAAAGCGGTGCACGTCCAGTGCGTCCACATCGTAGCCCATCCCAAGGGAGTGGGAAGCAGGAGATGATCACAACGGTTGGCTGGTTGGCTCCACTGAAAAGAATTTGGCCAGTCAGCGGTTTCCTTTTGAAAATGGCCCGGGATTGTTGTTGTAAGGGTGTTCAGTCAGGGGAGAGAGGATTTGGGGGATAGATCAAGTTATTTATTAGCTGGAGCCATTTAAATGGGAAACTCTACCATGACAGAGTTGGGTGGAAATGGGAACTGGCGTGCCATGCCAACTGGAAATGCCAGGGATGGCATCCTGCCAGGGTGGTGTGCAAACATATAGTTGGCTTGTGGGCAGGGGATGGATGCTGAGATGGTGAGAGCCGAGAGATGATAAACCCTCACCGTGCTCCATTTGGGCATCTCAGTTGGAGCTGAATGAGTTGAAATGGACATGAATCCTGGGTGGCACAGTCAACTTTATCAAGATGATCAGATACGAGAGCAGCTGGCTAAGCTTTCTGTCTCCTCATTGAGAGTGTGCATGGGTCCATCGGGTGCACTGGGAGAGGAGACAGTTCAGTTCCCTTTATCATGTGACTGTGAGAGGGGTGGTCAGGGATTACCATCAGAGAATGGTGTGATAGGAATCTGCATTGATTTAATCCTTTTGAGATCTTCACACATCATCACTCCACACCTAGCCTGTGATTGTAGCCATTGTCTCAGGTTCAGTCGTAAAAAAAAAAAAAAAAAGTAAAAAAAAATAACATGGAAACTGCAACATTGATCAGGCTTTAAAAAAAGTACACCCTTATGTAGTCTAACATACACTGTGATGCCATTTACTTTGTTCAAGTACCAGGGGAATTAAGTTATAGATTAGCCTGGGGCCAGCCTCTGAATTTTTATTTGCACCCACATTGTTCAGGTACGCCCCTGCATATGCCATGATGAATGACATGTTGATCACCATCTGAGTTTAAAGCAACCTGTCCTTTGTGGTGCTGCAGTTGAGGTGTTTTTACTGCTGCACGAGGTGACATAATGTTTCCGTGATAGACTCCTCCCTGATTCCAGAGCAAGGAGCCAGCCGTAAAGGACTAGTTGTGGTATGCCGAATGTTTTACCCCAGGGCGATGGAGTTTAAAGCATACTTAAACAGATTTGTGTCATCCAATCATTCTGATGTCGACCTCAACTCCTTTCACTGGCTAGAGGTTTTTGCAGTGTGTGTGTGTTTGTGTGTGCTTATTCACATGAGGATTAATGCGGTCAACTGTGAATATTTGCAGGCGCCGTCCACCTGATTAGAAATACATACACCATTCATGATTTCTTTGGACATTTGTATTAATACTAACGTCAATTTTTATCAGCACTGGGCATATGCATAGTGATGTCATGAACTTCTATTTGCATGTGCGCTCTGAGGGAGGCCACCGAGAGATAACGAATGGTAAAAGTAAACATATCACAATGCGGAGTTTCCTGTCTCGGCCTTTGTTTTCCTCCACTCTCCCAGGACCAGTATGGGTGTAACCTGGCTCCACAGAGAGACTTCAACCCCTATAAATCTCTGTCCCCCTGTGTTTGCTGCAGGTGACCCAGGCCTCCAAGGTGTGGGGAGAGGTCCCTCTGCCAGAAGACCTGGAGGCAGAGAAAAATGTCCAGGCGTCTCAGAGCTTACTGGACGATGACGAGGACTTTGCCGCTGACGAAGCTTCAGGAGGTGGGCTGGATAGAGGTCACAAACCACAGCAACAGCTGTCCTTAATTCATGGGAGTTGTGTTTTTCATTATGCATTCCTTAGACTGTTAACCCATCCCACATCTGTGTTAAATGTCATGTAAATGGTGCTCAAGGATGCATAACCCATCTAGAAAATACTTATTTTGACTATTTCTTCTTGAAGCCTGCATGATTCACTTTTTATACACTAACTGCACTTATTCTTGTCATGAGGTACACTGATGAGGTGAATCCAAGTTAAAGCCATTATCCAATATTGGCTTCCCTTATTAAATCTATACCAATCATAAAGGAGGAGATGTAGCTAAAGAGAAGCAGACGAGTTAGAGAGGCATTTTTAAGCTTTGAGATGATTGAAATATGGATTGTGCAAAAGGGAGCTGCAGCTCAATATCAGGAAGACATTCCTAGTGTTTTGTACATTCAGTGTAGCTGCCATTCAGCACCTCCTGCTGTGTTTCAGATTTATGTTCCACCTGTTGTGTAAGTGAAGCATGAATGTTTTTTTTCCGGCCATGAACCTGCATGCAGTGACTGACTATACCACTGTGTTTATGTGTCTGTCTCCACAGATCTGCCCAGTGGAGAGGATGATGGCAGCACACCATGGCCCCCAGTGGTGTCAGGCAGCACAAGTAAGTCGTTACTGGGACCAGTGAATCCAGCAATTCTCTGAGTACAGTGTTGTTGATGTGTGGAAGATCGCTCAACCCTCTAAAGCTTCCCTTTCTTTGATTCAGACTTAAGTGGGTGCATGCTGTGTGTGTGTGTGTGTGTGTGTGTGCGTGCGTGTGTGTGTGTGTAAGTGTGAATGCAGGCAGAACTAGACGTCTGTCTGCGCCTGAATGATGTCGCTTTCACATCCTGCTGCACCATCTCCTCTCTCCCTCCCAGCTCACAGTCTGGTCATAACACAGGGCTTCAGGTTTGTCTCGGAGACATAAACATCTCCTCTCCTCCTTTCATCCTTTAAACCGGTGGCAGGGGTGAAAGCACAATGAGATGACATGAAAGCCATGATAAACAATAAAAGCTGTGGCATATATCTCAAAACACCTTTGTTTTGCATTCCTCCCTCCGCTGCCCGCTCTCTAGCCCCTTTCAATTTTTTTTATAGACTTAAAAAGGATTTATATATGGGGAACGCCACCGTATCGCATTGCACAGAAGCAGGGGAAAGAAATTAAAAATAACTTGTCAAACTGCATGATAGGTGTGACTGTGAGACGGTTTTGCCTCTGTTAGTCATGCTTGTATACTTGGTTCGCCACCTTTATCCTGTTGCAGCATGTTTTTGCCATTTATAGATTTCTCTTCATCCTAGACAGCTAAGAATCCTGCCGATGAAATCTGGGACTTTTTTGTCTTTATACTATTTGACCTTAACCTACAAGGTATCAGCAACCATGCATTAAGGCTATCAATCTCTTGAGGCGTATTTGTACTTAAATCTTAAATGTAGTTGATGGTAGTAAATACTATTCCTGGGTTCCCGTTAGTACAGCATTGATACTGATTTTAGTGGTGCTATGCACTGTATATGGAAGCAGATTTAATTTATGTGGGGTCTCCGGAGGGAATATTTTCAAAAAGTTTATTAGCTGTGCATAAACAGTTCGGGCAATCTCGGTACTATAGATAACATCAACATTTAGATGTTGTCCTCATCGTTTTCACCATACAGGCTATTTATGTACCAAAGCAGTAAAAATTCAATCCCAGACAAGTCAGATCAAGACAAAGGCCAGTGGGTAATGGCCGCTGCTTCTTAGTTTGCCCTTGGTGCCAGACGCTGGCACTTGACAGGCTGGTGTAGCTGATTACATCATGGCAGAATAATTGTTTTGGTAGCAGCACTGCGAGCTGACATCAGAGCTGCGGCATATAGCATGTGCCTCGCTCACAGAAATAGCACTGCTGTGAGGCCTGGCTGGACCTGGATAGTTCAAGGAGTAATTTGGATTGGGTTAGTAAGGGTTAAAACATTTGATTCAGATTTGAGCAGTGCACGTATGAAGACAGAGGTATATACGGTTAATATTGGCATTGCAATTGACCCATAGGAAGGATGAATTAATGCAGTTGTGAGAAATTGTACTTTTTTCTGGTGAGATTTGCAGATGGTTGCAACAGTTGAAAGTTATCTTTAAAACTCCAGCGATTGTTTTGAAGTGTGTGTATATCTCAGTCAAATCCTGTGGGGAAGTTTGGTGCAGTAACCTTATGCTCAGAGTTGATTTGGCAGATAGGCACAGTGTTCCTCGTGCAAAAGGAAGTTGAAAGTTAGAGAACACAAAGTCAGATTGTGTTGACAACTCAGGATGGGAAAATATATTGTGTTAACGCGCTCACATTTTGCGGTGCTACATGAGCCTACAAAAATTCCCCATTACTTTGGTTTATTGCTTCTGTTGCCATAAACTTCTCGGCTTTTGCAACCACGAAAAGGTCACTGCTACTTTAAGATGGCAATTAAATAGGGGTTTGAGATCATGCAGTATTTTCTTTGATATATTGTCTTATCTCAAAGGTGGTTTGGGATTTGCATTCTGCCCAGTGTATCTGCCGTGACTGGAAGAGGCAGGCCATTTCCATATTTAGATATGAGCGAGACAGCAGTGGGAAGGAAATTTGGTTTCCTGCGTTGGATGCTGAATGCTATGCTGAGTGTCTCTGTCCTGTGGGCTGCAGACTGTCCACCCAAGCCTCTGCCTTCCTTCCCTTTTCCACTACTGTAAAGTGATCAGCATTAGGTGCCACTTTTGCACCCATTATGCCTTGTATCCTGTTGTTTGCCACAGGTTGAGGATTTCCCATTTCCGCCAGTCTCAGCCTCGCACGTTGACACAGTGAAAAACATCTGGAGTCTTAACTATTTGTGAGACGAGGCTATTTTCAACTACTTTTGTCCATTGTTTTTTTTGGTTTTTTTGCCTAATCATAGTCTGCAATCTTCTCTGGAGATATGAAGGTTGCATCCCATGTCCTCCTAACCTTTTGTCTTGACCTCAACACTCAGAGCCCCATAGAGATTTGTGGGAGACAACATCTTGCTTATCTCTCATCTGTAAGAGCTTCCCTTCTCCTTTACAGACATTCCCAGTGCACAGAGGATATTGGCAACTGCGTTTAGAAACCAAAGAAACAAAGGTTACCATGTCTACTTAGTAATGACTATGCGGTTGGAGAAGGCCTGCTGAGGCTACATTCTTCCCACTGCTAATTTTGGATCAAAAGCTTGAGAATTCATATCTCCAGGCTGCTTGAGTCTCTTTGACCTTGTTCATAGGGATTTTTTGGGCAGAATCTGAACTAGTCACAATATTTGTAGTAGGCGGATGAATTTTAGAGTCAAGTGAACTGTATTTGAGTGCATCGTGTCATAAACCACCTTTGATTTACCCATTGCTGCCTGAAGCAAAGTGCAGCCTGGAGTTTCTCCCTTGTTTTCAAGGTAAGGATAAGAGGAGAGATATGTGCTGTGTTTGGTCTTCCAGAAAGTTTGTTTTATCTCTAGGGTCACGCTGTCCTTGATCCAATGGGATTCAGAGACAGGTATCTCATTCTTGTGTAGCCATTCAGCTAGTATTACTCCTAATCAAATCAATTGGTATTGGGTATTTGCTGGAACAAAAAAACAATTCAAGTTTTGATTTTTCTATCATCTCTAGAGGAGAACAGATGTTGCAACATAAGACGATAATACATCAGGGTAATGACCCCTGTCTGGCAGTTTGGCAGTTTGGCCAGGGTGCGGAGGGCTGCTCAGTGGGGCAATGGACAGGCTGGGCCAGGCCACCCACTCAGTATTTCTGCATTTTTCCTGGGGTGGACAGTTGGTCAGATGTGTGTTTCAGTGCCACTGCCTCTGTGTGTGTTTGTGTGTGTGTGTGCGTGCATGTCTGTGTGTGTCAGACACAGGGAGCCTCTCGGATAGTTGCACTGGGGCAGAAGGACAAGTGCTGGCAGCTGCAGTTATTTTGGTGAGCTCTTTGTTGTTGCACTGCTAGTCTTCTCGAAGGTGGTCACACACAGACTCACCAGCATCCAGCAGCAGAGCACGCCATAAGACATGAGGCGAGGGAGAGAGATCACTTGCTTCACAGTATAATGAGATGGTTGACAATGCGGTTGTAACAGTCCAATAAGAGTAGACAAAACAGGAGTCATGTGTTGTTGGACACTGGACATGTTTGGGTTAACCTTTGTCAGAATAGTTTGTGTTAGCCATTGATAAAAAGCCTTTATCCTCCATAAGCAAACAGTTGATTGTCACTGACTAGGCACAAGGCAGCCAGGGAGGGCATTGTTCTGAATGACTACTCTGCTGTTGAATGGTCTTAGTCACTCACTTGAGAATTATTCCTTGGCCCCATGTTGCTACACTCTGTTGTGCCAATAACAAATCTGTTGCCCTGGAGAACTGGCTTTTGCCTCTCCTCTTTAGGAAATAGATGCTCAGGGTTTCATTGAGAGCGCGTGTTGCTGTTTGCACTATCTCTTTTTCCATATGGCAAAGTCAAGGTTGTAACTGTTTATTTTGATGACCTTTACGATAACTGTGCTGCAACAAGAAGGGAAAACCTTTCCCTAAAACAAATTGAAGAAAAGGCAATCGCTTGTTGTGTTACAAAACCATTACTGAATTAGAGCTTGTGGAAGAGTGTGAGCTTTGGCTGTGTTTTCAATTGTCCCCCAGTTCCCCCAGATCTGAGAGTTTATTTTGATACGACTCCACGGTTGGTCAGTGGCTTCCTGGTTGCACACTAAGGAGTGTTCATATGATAATAATAATAATACCTCTCCTGGGATTTGTTAAGCTGTTAACTCTTTTGCCTCTGTTGGAAAACACTTTGATACGTCCATGACTGAATGCATCACCAAACTGGACTTGCAAATGATCTCACCAACAGAAAACAGTAACTTAGTTTCTCCCCTGACAGATAAGAGCACTATCTTTTTCTAGTTCCTATCTGTTCATTCTGCTATACAGTGGGCTCTTTGTTTCAGTGAATCTACACATAAAAGAGAGGAGAGTTAAGCTGTTACCGCCTTCTCTCTGGCTCTCGTTCTCATGGCAGTTTGACTCCGACAAGGATCACAACATCTCTGAAGCCTTTGAAGTAGCGGATGCTTCATTAGCACTAATTAGTCTGGGCCACCATTTTTGAGAAACCTCAGATGATTTGGGCAGGGCAAGATTTCGGTCCCACTGTCTGCTTCCTGGCCAGAAATTGCAAACTTTAAATCTATTTTTGGAAACTCTCGCCTTAGACTGTGGTATTTAGTACTGTAACTTCATTTGTGTTTTAACACAGCTGCCTCTTGAGCTGATAATATCAAGAGACAGCAGCAGTTCAGTTCCTAACCCTAACCCTTCTATTAAATGACATGCAACCCACCAGAAAAAAAGATATATCTTACATATATGTCAACTTAACCTACTTTAGAGAACTCCCTTCTGAAAGACGTGCTGCAGCTACAGTAATTGTGTATCAGCAGCCGCATGTTTTTGTGTGTGCAGCTGTAAAACAGCTGGATGCAGTACACTTACTTGATTATGGAGGAGCAGTTGTTTACTGCTGTCTGTTGAAGTTCATGGAGTGGATTCATACAGAATCTGGACTGGAGCATGAAAATCTGTCTTGTCAGCACAGTGCTCAAATCTTTTTATTTTAATGAGCAGGTACTTAAAATTTGACTAGACCATGGTTTACCACTTTGTAAGCTTTCCCCGTGTTTCTCGAAACCTATCCAAGTTTCAGAATTACTGCAAGGCCTCCTCCACTGACATTTCAGAGCATGTCCCTTGATGCAGCCAAAGCAGTGGAAGAATGAATGAGTCACCGCAAAACAGAACATGGGCATTGTTTCCCCTGCCAGTGCAGAAGGGTAACCTTTGGTGAGAAATGGTTAGGGACGGACGGTGCTCGTTTTTTTCCATGGAGCAGGGAAAACAGGAAGCTGCTCCTCCCTGTGACACTGCAGAGCCCCAGGGTGGATCTGTCAGACAGCAGAGATGTGAAGGGCAGTGTCTGGAAGTGTGTGTGGGTCCATAGGATATCCTCTTCACACTGCTGGCCTAATGATCAGTCATTCCTAAGAGATACCCCCTGACCCCTTCCCTGGTCACTGTCATGCAAGCAGACTTTCCTGCGTGTTATCAGACAGACACTTGTTGAACAAATTCACCTCTTCACAACAGGCTCACAGCAGCCACGTTGACTCTGGACGGCTGCGCTAAAACAGTATTAATGTTGACATTTCCCGTCTCACCAGAAATTGTGATGACAACTGTATTTTCATTTCTTGCTCTTGTCCAAAAGCTCTTGGCTGCCTGAATCTCTATGTATTTTAAGTCTGACCAGCTTGGAAACTTTTGCTGATCTGTGCACCTGTTTCTGTTAAGACAACTCTTTTTGGCAATTCTATTTCTAATTGTCACTTTCTATTTTCTCTCCCTTGCTCCCATTCATTTCCTCTCTCACTTTTCTGAAACTTTAACCTCTCTGCACCTGCCCGGCTAACTTGGTCCTATTCCCCCTGGTCCTTGTCTCGCTTTTCTTGTTTGATCCTTGACCTTTGGCTCCTGTTTGTACCCCTTCGACCTCCACACCACATCTCTCCCCCTGTCTCTTGCCCCCTGCCCCTTTGCCCCTTGCCCCTCATCGCTTGCCATAGCACGCTGGTTGGAATCTCCATATCTGGGGAAGATACAGAGCCCAGTCGAACCAGACTACAGTAAGTCTTTATGTCCTTCTTTCTTTCTAATGCTGCAGTTTCTCTTCTCTCTTCTTTGGTCAAGCTTGGCACACTCTACTGTCACCTGCTCCGCTCAGTTATGCACTCTCATTTCCACATGCACTCTCACATAGCATTCCAAGGAGGACTCGGCTTGGGCATGTGCTGTTTGAGCCCAGCTAGTCTGTTTTTCCAAGCTTCTTGCAGGCTTCTCCCAGTGTTTTCTGACGGCAGTGGAAAATGATGGGGTTGTTCCATCAAGTAATAGGGTTCATCTCACTCCAGTGACAGCACTTGCATTTCCAGCTGAAAACAGCTTCATAAAAAGATGTTGGAATTACTCCACTGTCTGTCTCTGGGGACGGCAAACACTCTCAAAGAAAATATTATGTATTTCACGCTGTAATTTGAAAAGAGGCTTTTCGTAATTTTAGCCTCATGCAGATGGCTCTCCCACAATGATATGAACCAACTGCTGCACCGGATCATTACCAGTGGCTTTCATTGTTATAAAGAAGTGCTCTCTCATACACAGTGGTGGTTTTTGATGTTTACATTGCATGCTGTGGGAGAGCACAAAGGGGCTAGCTTAATAGTGAAGCCAGGAGTCATTCCCAGCAGCTCCCCAGAGGGTAGTGGACTTTCAGACAGAGCTGTTTGGCTGGCCACCAGCAAAAGGGTTAAGTAGCAGGGGTCCTCGCTACAAAGCCAGAGCTGAGAAAGAGGCTCCCAGCATATCACTATATTCAGCCAGAGAGAGAGGGGGGGAGAGAGAGAGGGAGAGAGAGAGAGAGAGAGAGAGAGAGCGAGAGAGAGGAAAGGAGAAAAAAAAGGTCTCATACTTGACGGGGTCCCTGGTGCAATGGGGTAATGTGGTTTGGGCCTTGTTCCTATGGGTTCCGACTCTCCCTCTTTCCCTCTCTCAATGGCTCGGGTGGTGTTGGGTCGATGCCGTAGGCGCTGGCTGGGGGGTTGAAGGTCAAGCCCAATGCGGCTGGGCTTTAAAGGCCAGGCTGGGCTCACTGCTCAATCAGGTCTTTGTCTTCCGCATAGGCCTCTATGTGTTCAGTGGGGGCCCATTGCACAAAGCCGCCACAGTTCTGCTGCACAGCTTTAATAGCTAAATAAGTTTGTGAATTAAGAGTTTGGAATGCTATTTTTCCAGGCTCCTTTTTTTCCGTGCCACCCGTCATGTCTGCACTCTGACAGTTTCGTCGCCCCTCGATGGTGGCGGTGCTTGACGAGGGGATTTCCCCCCGATGGAAACAGTGAGTGATGTACAGGAGAATGGGTCTCAGAGAAAAGGGGCCGCTCGTTAGCAGCAGGGCGCAACCCGCCGCTCTAATCAAAGGATCTCAGGCGGCGGCAGTCCTGCACTCGCCAGTCCGTAACGTCAAAGCGGCGAGCTCAGAGAGAGTCGGGGCTGCGAGTCGCTGTTGACCCGCCGGCGAGAACCCACTCAAGTGATTAGATTAGCTGCGGGTCAAATGAGACGCTTTGATGAGTCACTTTGATGTTGCCTGTCTTCTAGTGCCATATTCAAGCCTAACAATTATTCCTATAAGACTGACGGTAACAGCCTGCACAGCGAGCATTCAGGCACCCTGCCAGGCTGCGGGGATGCCTGCAGTTCTGCTGTACATATTCACCTCATTGTGTGTTTTCATACCAAGTGTTCAGTTTACTCTGCCACAAATGAGGCCTTTCCTCACCAGGAATGGAAGGCGTCTTCGAGAAACCAATTGGGATGTCTTGTAGTGCCAATGCTGTGTGTAATGAAAGGGAATTCTGCTCTGTTTTGAGAAGGCAGCTGTTCACCAGCCAAAGCTCAGGCAGTGGAGCATAAGGCCAGGGTCCCCACAGGCCCTCAACACAATGAACACACAGCCTCACCAAAATCTTTAACTTTTAATTAAGTAGCTCTCTGCAAGCATGATAAATGTCTGCTGTCAATGTCCACATGTCTCGTGATATGTAATTATGGAAGGAGAAGAGGGGAGAGGGAAGAAAAGAAATGAACAAAGAATGTGTGTGTACTTTTTGTTCACTGTGTACGTGCGTGTGTGTACGCACATATATTGTTTGCATGCATCTTGTGTACCTGTTTGCACAGATTTGTGCATGCAGCGCCTCAGCATATGCCCACATAGAACATGGCTCTTTGCTATTGGCATGGCAAGTAGCAGCTGACTGCAAGAAACAGTACAAATATTGACTTCCTCCCTAAATCCACACTAACAGTCTGAAATCAGAGGCTGGCAGGACCATCCCAACAAGGTGTTGGCAGGAGTGTGAGAACTGGGCACCCTGAGGGCTGGGCTATTTAAAGGTTCATGGGCTAAGAAAGTGAAAGATCCTTATATTTCTAAAGTGACACTATAAAATATAAAGATCTATCTCACATTTTTGTTGACAATGACTTCAATTCATGTAGTTCTACAAGATGTTTTTACATGCTGCTGACGGTTTTTAAAAATGTTCCATTAAATTAATCTGTTCTCGGATCACTAAATCAGCTAAATCTTGAGATGTAGAGCTTGAAAAGACACATACCTGTATATTCAGTGAAATAGTGTGCAGTATGTATCGTTTTATCACTATCTACTTGTCAACCGTCCATTGATGTATTTTGCATGTTATCACCATGGGAAGTCCAGTGTAATTCAGAGCCTTTCAGTATCCCGTATTTACTAAGGAAGAGAGAGGTGTCACTACCTGCTTAGACTTACACATTTAAATAATAGCATTGCAGAGAGACCTGGATTGACACTCTTTACTTTTTATGGTTCATTTTAACCCAGTTATGTGCCAGATGGCTGGGGTTTGTCATACATGGCAGGACAATACAGCAAGTGCTCGAAATGTAAGACCATCACAAAGTTTTTGAAAGTGAATGAATTTCCCTGACATGATCTGAATTGTCCTGATCTGACAAACTCCATCCATCTGGCGCTCCGAGCAGGTCAAAACAACGGTTAAGAATTAATTGCAGCTTCTATTTGACCCATGTCTGATTTTGGCATGCCCCATCTTCAAACAGTTGACCTACTTACTGTGCTGTATGATCCGTGGCAGGTCAGCCTAGCGGACATAGCTTCTGTAGTCCATTGATATAATCCCTATTCAGCCCTCCCCACTCCTTGCCTGCCTGCCTGCCTGATGTGTTTGACTTGGTGGATGTGGAGGGAATGTTGAGGCCCCCTTCCAGAGTCATTCACAGAGGATTTTTTTTCATCTTCCTCTGCAGCCGTTGGCATAGTAGTGATGCTGACTCAAACTCCCACTTACCTTCCAACACCCTGATGTCATCAGCTTTCACTCAGGAAATCTGGAGCAAACCAGTGGCCCAGCTATGTTGGCTGATATCCATGCACTGTGTATCTGAATGTTTGCATTGATTATGCCTCTTGCGGGACAGACTCTGTACTCAATTCCATGTTTGTGACACACAGGCTGTATCAACATCTGTCTGCAAGTATTTGTGAGTCTGCTGTTTATCTGTCTCCATGTAGAGAGAGAGAGAGAGAGAGAGAGAGAGAGAGAGAAACCCTGATACTGTAATTTCATGGTTATATTTGAGTATGTGGGTGTTGAGTGTGCCTGTGTCAGTGTGTGCGTCTTGTTAGAGCCTATGTGTGGTGCAACGCTGCAGTCGTCGGTTTTAGTACAGACCTGACCACAATTGAGATATGGAAATAGACACCATAATTTGTATGTGGCTCTCATTTCAGCCACAGTAATGCTCTTCAGTTTTTACTTCCCGAAACATCCAACGGAAAGCTGCCTGAGGGAGATTATTCCCAAACGGTATCTTATATCACATCATCTTTAATAGGCTTTAACACTTAATCACGAGGAAAATACCCTTTCAAATCTGGCTCACAGTGTCTAAACTCTGGGACAGATTGATATTAATGCTGAGCCTGTGGTCGTTGTCTGTTATTGTGTGGTTTAGCTGACAGATTCTCCTCCCCGCCAGTCTATTACAGAGCTCTAGTCAACTTCACCGACTCCCTGGTCTATGGCCCTGAGCTTGAGGACATCTTCTCCCCGGCCTTCATTGAGATCTCTGATGCGGTGGTGGACACGGTAGGGCCTATCCTGACCTGCCAGAGTCTATTCAAATTCACACACACACACCGTTAAAGGATCCTCACACATCACATTCTTGTCATTTTTAATAACTGTCATTCCATTTTCTGCCATATGAACTGTACTGAATGTTGGTCATGTGCAATAGAGGCTAAGGGTATTAGTGCCTTTTAAGGTTTATCCATGTGATTTATGACATTGTACATGTCAATGACAAGTACGTGTGACCTTATGCCTAAAAATAAGCTTGTTTATTTAAACTTATCTGCTCTGGTTTTTCCTCCACAGCTGGAGTCGGAGTACAACAGGATCCCAGGCGTCCAGACAGTCAGCGTGGTCCTCATTAAGTAAGAACACAATTCCAGAAAATCACTCCTTGTGACTTGAGTAGATACCTCAGAGTCTGAGACTCTAGCCAGGTGTTAGTTCTCTCCCTTTTTCCACACAGGATTAAGCCAGCAGTTTAGGCCTGTAGTTAGTGATTCATCAGGTCTGTAGTTAGTAATTCCTTGAGCACTACAATACAGAGTTCCCCTCTGTAACCGTCTACACGCTCTCTGTAACCCTCCCTGGTCTTCCTTGCTCTCTGTAGGAAGATGATAAGAGAGGATGGCGTGGATGTATTCGTGGAGTTGGACGTGGGTTCTGACTACAACAACAATGACGAGCAGATCCGCAGCGTGCTGTACAGCGTGGTGAAGGAGGGAGCCATCGCTTCCTACGTCACATCAGTCCAGGGCTTTCAGTTCAGACGGCTAGGAGAAGGTAAGGCCTCAGCTGCAGAAGTAGAAATGTTCCGCAACACTGCTTCACACAGCCCTTTACTGATTGACTGTCCTACACTATACACTTCCTCAGATAGTGTTGGCGATATGTTTGCCGCCGATCAAGGTCTATCAGAGGGTTAGGCAGTGTCCTTAACGTGTCTCTCTGGTTTCTAGCTCAAGCTCTGCCCCCTGTGGAGCCTATGGCAGTGCCAGGTTTGTACTGTGCCATGCCTGCTGCACGGTGACTGATGGAGCCGGTTGTAGTTACTGTAGTGCCTTTAGAACAAAGAGTTGAGCTGTTCCCTCCTTATGAGCTTAAACTTTTACGATCGCCTTTACTTTGACATGTGTTAGCAATGGTCGTGCGGTCTGAGGAATGTTCTGCATGGAAGCACCAAAGTAAAGTGGGCATCTGAAAGTGGTCCACGAAGCTCTATAGTGCACAGTGAATTTGCATGGTGTGAGCTTGGTTTACGAATACCGCTGTTCACTGAAATTGCAAACCAGCTTTTGATTTGTGCAAATTCCCCCACCCCATACACAGGCACGTTGACTGATAGTCAAAGGATAATAGTTACTTTATCTCCAACTTCCCTACTGAGAAGATATTTCACCATGTTATGTAACAGGCACAGAGAGCTTGACAGCATGCTTTTTTCTTTTAGCCACACACACATTTTAGACACAACAGAACATCTAATGCAGACAGAAAAAAGTTCAAGAGTTCCAATTTCTGTAGTACTCCGACAGCTGAAGGACCCAAGATGCTACTCAACTATTTTGCTGTGTTATCATGCATTCGTGCCATGGTGTGAGACAAGCGTAGTGTATCGGCTGTACTGTAGCCTTGGCTTGCATGTCTTTGATTCTTGAACCCCCCCCCCCCCCCCCCTCCCCTCCTCCTCCTTTCCCCCTGCATCTCCCTCAGTAACCCCCAGCATCAGACCCTGCATGGCGGATGAGCACAGGTGTGGTGACGGGACTTGCATCCTGATGGAATACCTGTGTGACAACCGGCCTGACTGCAGAGACATGAGTGATGAGACGGACTGTGGTGAGTGGCTCCAGCTTGACCGGCCGGCAGGTTGTAACATGGCTGTCTGAGTAGCAGCAGAATGCGAACGGAATGGTGAATTATTCAGTTGACAGCTTTAAAGCTGCAATAAGCGAAATTTTCTGACCACTAGAGGGTGACAGAAACCGCAACACGTTTGTAAATAACACACAGCAAAGCCACTGCACTATGGAGGCCAGCAAAGGACAAACATTGCAAAGCAGCGTGCATAAAGGCTAATAGCTAAGCTAAACGTACCTATGGAGAAGTCTCAGATCTTTCTCCCACTGAAGGTTACATGTCCCACAATGACAAGGTAAGAGGTAGGTCGCAAGTTTATTAGTTTCATAAAGTTTACCCCCTCGCTTCATTGGTTCCACCATTACGAGAAAATGTTAAGGAATGGGAGGGGGAGAGGGGCACTTTTAAACAGCGAGGGAGGAGCCAAGCTAGTTAAGCTAGCTAAAATGAAAAGCTACTGAGTCGACCGGGAGGAGCTTCATTCCGGAGAGGCATTTGACAACAAGCTTTAGAAAAGAGGTGAAAACAGCAACACAGCTGGCCTGCATGTGTGGATATTGGTTTATATCATTATGTCTCAATGAAATCTCCACATAGCACACATTAGTTTCAGGATTAGTTAGAAGGTCTGATATCGCTAATTGCAGGTTTAAGTGTCCGCTTTTGTACAAAAAGTTTAATCAGAGGTTGTTTGTTTTTTTTAGATACAAAACGGCCCAGTCCGGTCACCCCCACCTCTCCCTCCACAACCACCCCCATCAAGAAGCCCCCGCGCCCCCCTGGCCCCCCTGGGCCCTGCAGAGCGGACCAAGCCACATGCCAAAGCGGGGAGTGTATCCCACGCGACTATCTCTGTGACGGAGAGAGGGACTGCTCGGACGGCAGCGATGAGTTCAGATGTGGTGGGTAATATTTTTTTAATTTATTTAACCAGGTGAGTCCCATTGAGATGTCCATGTCTTTTGCAAGGGAGCCCTGGCCAGGAGAGCAACAAGCAGATATTGCAATATAAAATACAATACAAAACCACGATACACATTATACATTTTCAAGTAAAACAGCTGCAAACCTCAGTTTTTAAGGACTGCAGTAGACTTTTAAAAAAGTGATCCAGATTTGCATCTTTGTGGTGCTGATTCCAGGACAATGGAGCATAATAACTAAAAGTCATCTTCCCAATAACCACGTGCACACGCATGCTCGTGCATGTCCACACACTCAGATGTCAGCATACACTCTTACCCTCTATCTGTCCACAGGCACTCCATCTCCCTGTGAGCCCAACGAGTTCAAGTGTAAAAACGGCCGCTGCGCCCTCAAGCTTTGGCGCTGTGATGGAGACAATGACTGTGAGGACAACTCAGATGAAACAGACTGCCGTAAGTCTCCGTTTCTTTTATGACTCATTAAATGACTCTGCCTGTAACCTCTCTGGCCCTGAACTGAAGCCAATCTGTAATGATTCAAAGTTATATCTCCATATTCTCATGATTGCAGCCACCAAGGGTCCTGGTGACACTTGTGCGCCTGAGCAGTTTGTATGCCTGAGCGATCGTACCTGCATCCCAGCCAGCTACCAGTGTGACGAGGAGCCGGACTGCCCTGACCGCTCGGATGAGTACGGCTGCAGTAAGTCTCTGTCCATATAGCACCATCTCTCTACTCTTAACACTCTTTCTCTTTCACATACACACACATTTCTCTCTTTTTCCTCCTTACTTTTTGCACTTTCTCTTCCTGCTTCTCTGGCTCTCCTATACAGTCACCCTCTGAGTTCCTTTGTACCCTGTGACTAATTTGCAGTGAACCAGGCTCTTTTCATACATGTAGCGACTGAGACACAGAGCTTTTTTTTGTGAACCCTCCGGTCCTGAGAACTGAAAGGGAATTGTCCATCCATAGCAGAGAATTATATTTCCTCTGGCTTTCAGGCATTCATGAGCTTGGCTGAATCACCAAATTCCAGTCACATGCCGACCTTTTTAAGACCGGGAGGTTGAGACTTGTTTTTGTGCTTGCGCGTTTATGTATGTGTCTAAATGACTTCCCATCTTGAATGTGTTTTTGTCACTTTCAGCCCCTCCCTCGGTGACAAGCCCACCAGAAGAATCCATTCAAGCAGAGCGGGGGCAGACGGTGACGTTCACCTGTCAGGCTGTGGGAGTGCCCACCCCCATCATCACCTGGAGACTCAACTGGGGCCACATCCCTGTTAGTGGCAGGTGGGTCTAATAGCAATAGCATAATAAAAAGTAAATGTATTTTGACAGCATTAAAAAGGATATGGTGGGCATATGGAAAGTGATGTTCAAATGATTTTGTGTTTCATTGGAAGTGATATTTTTCAAATCTTGAAAAATGATTCTGTGATGTTTTCATTGATGCTACTTTGGGAGAACATGTGTTGTGCTGTCTGGGCTCTCCCGATCAAGACATCTGCATCTGGTGAAAACCAATCTTGCCTAACTGATTTGAAACAGACCGTGAAGGTTTCAAAATGAGTGTGAATGTGTCTGCTTTGCAGTATCCTCATCTCACAGATGAAGAGCGCTCTTTCAGATTGCTCTATTCCTGCTGCCAGCCTTGTTAGATTAGTATTTCAATGCTGACTCATAGTAACACTTAAACGTCTGATTTTAATTACCGAGATATTTGTGGTGCAGTGTAGCTTTGCATTCATGACCTCTGAGGATGAAAATTATTTTCCATAATTTGCTGTTACAGAATGTTCAGGATAGGCTCTCATTTCGGGGCGTAGTTTACCATCTGTGGTTAGGTAATCATCAATTAAAGTTTATGCATTTTCTGTGTAATAATATTTGGATCTCTCCTATACTGTATGCAGACTTCAGTGTCATGGTGAGAAATGGAGTCATAAATGGAAGGCTTGTTATTATGATCCACAACACACAGAGTTGACATAGAGGCACAAACAGAGAGGCAGGATATTCTTACTTCAGAAAATACCTTAGACTCTCCAATGACTTCATTAAAAGCAATGGTTTTTGTTCTACCCTCATGTGTCCAGGATCTCCATGACCAGTGAGAATGGTCGTGGTACTCTGACCATTCGTGACGTGAAGGAGGCGGATCAGGGTGCGTACACCTGTGAGGCCATCAATGCCAAAGGCCTGGTGTTTGGTATTCCTGACGGAGTGCTGACTCTCACCCAGAAACCGGGCTCAGGTACAGACACTTCACTCCACTTCTAATTGTCTTCTTTTGGATTAGTCCCATACCTTGCCATTGGTGTTTTTAGTTTTACTTTGATGCTCTCGAGAGTAGTTTCAAAAATTTTGGTGTGAACATTTTCCTGAGCAATTTCTTCACCATCATAAAATACTAGCATCTTAGTAATAAACCCTAGTTAAGCATACAAATCTGACTTGTCCTATGTTCGGTCTTACCATGCTCTCTACTTGTTGCCAGGCAACTGTCCTGATGGTCACTTCAGTGTGGAAGGGCGTTGTGTGTCTTGCTTCTGCGCTGGAATCACCAAGAACTGCCAGGCCACCGGACGCTACCGCAACCAGATCAGCCTGCGCTTCACTGATGAGGACGACTTCAAAGGCACTGAAGCCACTGATGCTCATGAGATAGAAAGATTTTTATACAGCTAATGCACTAGAAGTGCTTCTTTGAAAAGTTTTCCCATCTGACCATCCATACAAGCATAAAGCAGGATCAGTGAATGAGGAAATAGCCAATAGAAAGATCTAATGTGGGTAATAACAACTCCCATCACTCCTAACTTTTCTTTGTCTCTTTTCCTTTCTCTTTCTGGCCCCCAGGAGTGAATGTCACATACCCCACCAGGCCGGGAACCCCTCCTCTCTCCTCCACTCAGCTCCTCATTAACTCTGAGATGGAAGAGTTCCAGCTCGTCGACCTATCGCGACGTTTCCTCATCCTTGACTCCTACTGGACCCTGCCCCGCCAGTTCCTGGGCAACAAGGTAAAGAGTGAATCTCTTTGAAGGCTTTATTTCCCAACTTTGTTTAACACACATATGTATGAAATAATATTCCATGTGCTTTTAGATTGACTCCTACGGAGGATCCCTGAAATACAAGGTGCGGTACACACTGGCCCGCGGTCTGTCTGAGCCTGAGGAGAAGCCGGATGTGGTTCTGGTTGGGAATGGGCGCAGGCTTGTGTACCGCAGAGGCAACAGCACCCCCGCCCGAGTGGTCAACCAGAAAGAGATCAAATTCACTGAAGTACGTCTATGGTTAAGAAAAGTTCTTCTAGTAAAAACAAGGACAGATTTTTTACAGTCCCGTGGTGCATTCGTGGTGATGACATTTATTTCTGAATATACAAAGAGGATTATGGTAAAATTCACAGCTAAGTTGAGAAGATTCATAGTTAACATTCAGTTTTCACAATAATAGAACTTTTATTTTTATGATCTCACTCCTGACTGACTGAGCTAAATTTGCCTCTTGATGACCATGGCGTCATAGAAAAAATCTTGATATGATACGAGCTGTACATTCCCTGGTTGAAATAATAATTTTCCTATTTACATCAATAAACTTAATTGTTGTTATTGTTTTAGGAAAACTGGCAGCAGTCCAATGGTCGAGCGGTGAGCCGTGAGGAGCTGATGATGACCCTGGCCAACCTGGACAGCATCAGCATCCGCACCATCTACGACAACCACATGGTCAGCGTGGCGCTTAGCGATATTGTCATGGATACCACCACCGTGGAGTTCAGCACCCGGGGTCATGCTAAGGATGTTGAAGAGTGCAGGTAAGAAAAAAAACTCAAATAAAGGATGATATTGTGATGGTACTATGAGGTTTTAGTTAAAGGCATTTATATAATATGGGAGAGCCTTACAAGTTTGAAGCAATCAGCAGCCTACAGACAATGCAAGCAACAAACCGGTTTGGACTAGTCCAATGTTTCAACGTTCAGAATGAAGAGCATTGTGCAGCAATACAATGCCATTCATACAGTATATGAAGCAAGTATCTTTGGACTGTTTGTGGCTATGTTTCCATCTGACTGTCAAGTGAATTCTAAGCAAAGTTTGCAAATGTGAATAAAATGTGAATTAGGTGTATTTCCAGCAGCTGGGTTGAAGCAAATAAATAGTCTTCCTGAACATAGAACGTAGCTATGTCAAAGTACACATCCATGAAAAAAATGGAAAGAGTCTTTCAAGAATTGATTAGCGATCATGTCATGATAGTCCTTTTGTACCAGCTAATGTTGGCAATATTTCATGCTGGCCACAGAGATTTCAGAATGTCCATAGCCACTTTAGGAGTGAACCATTCATCGGCTGATTATGCCAAGCCTATTCCATTATTTATTCGTTATGCATTTTCATCACTATTAATAGCATAAAGTCTTACACAGAAATAACAGAAAACCTTTCAACTTCAAGCAAGCATAAAAACATTTTAACTTAATTTAAGAAATTTTACCGAAATGTGCCGTTTCTATTCAGCCTTTCTAATTCAATACATCATAACTTGTATTAAAATAACTTGAGCGATGTCCGAGTGCGTAATACCCATGTTTGTCATTCCCAGATGCCCACCTGGATACACCGGCCTGTCCTGTGAGTTGTGTTCGTCTGGTTTTGAGCGTGTCCCTGGTGGGACCTATCTGGGCACCTGTGCCGGTTGTAACTGTAATGGACACGCCAGCGCCTGTGATCCAATCAGCGGACACTGTCTGGTGAGAGCGAGCCCCTCATTGGCCGGCATGGCTGTCAATCACTCATCATACGTTTAGATTTTTTTAATTATAAAATCGGATTTATTTTCCCTAAAAGGGCACAGATAGTTCACTGAAATATCACACATCATTTTAAATATGGAGAAATTAAGTTTGCTGACCATAAAGGATGCTTGTCTGGTTGAACTCTATTTTGAGTGGTGGATCATGGGAGAGAATGACCAGTGTGTTCTCCCTGCTACAGAGCTGCCAGCACAACACAGAAGGCCCTCAGTGTGACAAGTGTCGCTCGGGCTACTTTGGCGACCCGAGCCGAGGTCGCCCCGACGACTGCAAGCCCTGCCCCTGCCCCTACAGTGAGACTTCCCGCCGGTAAGAGGTCTCCGCAAGGTCACACACCCACCCAGACCACACACACACACACACACATACACAGACACACCCACACACACTTACAGTACAAACGGGCATACCGACAGACATACACTCCCACTCACTGCACTCAGGGCAGCGCGGGGAATGGAATGGAGTTGTTTCTCCCTGCAGTTTTATATTCCCCGAGGTTTGGACTCTTTCAGAAGAACACTGGCTTATTCATTCCCCGTGTCAACTGGTGACCTGCATGCTACCCATTAACCCACCGCTGTAAGTTTTAATCTGTGGCTCTGCGGTTGGGCTTTGGGGTTTTGTTTACAGGTTCTCTGACACCTGCTTCCTGGACAGTGACCAACAGGCAACATGTGACGCCTGCAAGCCCGGCTACACAGGAAGACGCTGTGAAAAGTGAGGAGGATGATCTCATACGCCTTTTAGATCTGTACAAATATGTGTTTTAAACACAGTCAGCTATAGCATGTGGTTTGAATAGCTGGAAGATGATGGTGATATGGATTCTAGGACATGGTATCAATCTATGCAGAGACTGGGGATGATGAATGTCATCTTCATAGGATATTATATGGTTATGATAAAGACTGACAATAACAAGACATAGAAGTCAAACAGTAAGAGCTGAAGGGCATGTTTTTGATTAATAAGAATCAATTATATCTCTTATTTTTGCTATATTTTAGGTGTGCTCCTGGTTACCAGGGTAACCCTCTTCAACCCAATGGAAAATGTATTCCAAATCGTGAGTATAGCTTCAGTATTTGCTCTGAAGTGTGTGATATTCTCTGTTCCAGGCATGAAATAGACAGTCAGTTCACCTGGATTGTTTTACCTGTGTTGTACACTTCAGTGCTATGACCACCAGTAAGTCTTGACCCTATGTAATGATTACAACCAGGCTTTCTCCTTGAAGTACAGTATAGTGTGCAGTCATGGTTCAGGTATGCAGAGTGGCTGGAACACTCCCAGGTGCACTTTCCTCCCCATATCTCCTCTCCTCTCGTCTCCTCTCCTCTCCTCTCCTCTCCTCTCTCCTCTCCTCTCCTCTCCTCTCCTCTCCTCTCCTCTCCTCTCTCCTCTCCTCTCCTCTCCTCTCCCCCTACAGAAAGCGGCAAGTGCGATAACAGAGGAACAATCAACTCAAACAGCAGGCCATGCAACTGCAAGGTATAGGAACATAAGACTGCACTATGGAAAAATGCTATATGAACCCTTAGGATTATAGTATAATAATAACCTAACTATATTATAACCATATAATGTTAAATCTGGAATTTATTTGTAGTTTTGTGTGACTTTGGCATGCTGCCATAATTTTGCTGCTGTCATCTTTTATGAAAGAAATGATGAGCTTGACAGGCAGATGTATGACATGTGTGTGTGTGTTTGTGTGTGTGTTGCAGAACAATGTGGCGGGCGCTCAGTGTGATGAGTGTAAGCCCGGGTCCTTCCACCTTTCAGAGGCCAACCCAGATGGCTGTCTACAGTGTTTCTGTATGGGCGTCACCAAACAGTGTGCCAGCTCCACTTGGAACAGAGACCAGGTAGGTTGCCAAACTATGAATGGGCAAGGGAGGGGCAAATACAATGATATCAAGGGTTCACTCAGTGCTTGTGCAGTTATGCTGTATCAGCAAATCTACTGTACTTCCAGATGCAAAACGATGATATGCAATCTGCAAGCAAGTGTATGATCTGTAAATGTAAGGAAAACACATCTCAATCAGATAATTTATGTCCCTCAGGTTCGTGGAGGAGTGAATGGGCAGCTATTCTCCCTCTCCAACAGTGCCAACACTAAAACTATCTCTGAAGGCATCTCCCAGAGGGGCCCCTCTGAAGTGGTCTACCGCTCCTTCTCCAGTGTCCCCAAAGACATCTACTATTGGGTTCTGCCTGAGAGCTTCAGAGGAGATAAGGTGAGAGAAAAGACGAAGAGGGAAGGGGAGAGAAGAGAGCGTTTCTTTCTCCAAGGAAAAAAAAGTGTTAGTCAAGCTAGATTTCTCTGCCCTTTCTGTCCCACTCATGCCGCAACATGTTGTCAAGTGGAAAGGCTGCACTTATCCAGACAGCGAGCTTCCTTTCAACCCTTTGGTTTGAATTCATAGACCTGCTCCACATGCGTGTCATGTGACTTACCCCACAATGTCATAGGGGTGAAATACCTTTCCACCATCCAGCCTTCTCAGAAGAGCATTGTTGTTGAGTCTGTCTTTCTCCATGTTGCCATCAGGTGACAGCCTACGGCGGGGAGCTTCGCTACAGTGTGCGTTATGAACCGTGGCAGCGCTCACTGGTGATTGACGGTCAGCCGGATGTGGTTCTCCAGGGCAATGGCATTTTCCTGGAACACTACTCTCAGACTAAGCCCCTTCCGCGTGTCCCAACAACCATCACTGTGACCTTCAGAGAGGTGTGTGTGGGGGTTTTTATCCAGAGCAAAAAGTCCTGCACATTCATGGTCGAAAAATCACGGTGAACACAGATTTTATGCTGCACAGCGTTGTTAGTAGTGGTTGTTTGAATAGTGCATCTTTACTGTCCTATATCTACATCTAAATCAAAATCGTGAGACAATGCCACTCACTTCTCTCTCCTCTCCACTCTCTTCTGGCTGATAGTCTGCATGGCGTCGCGCTGATGGGCAGCCCTGCACTCGTGAGCACCTCCTGATGGCCCTGGCTGACATTGCCGTCTTTATGATCAGAGCCTCCTACGCCGACAACATGGCTGAGAGCAGGTATGATGGACTGGAGGTTCCTCGATTCCTGTCAATGCACAGTTCACTCTAAAGGAATCCCAGTCCGTTGCACATTATTGTAAATAGGTAAACCTTTTTCGAAATTTAAAGACCAGTGTTTTTGTTGTCTCACCTGTGTACCTTGTGCGTTAAATAGTATGTCAGACATCAGGATGGACGTTGCTGTTCCCCACTCCACTGGTAATGACCGGGCTCTGGAGGTGGAAGAGTGCGCCTGCCCTCAGGGATACAGAGGACCCTCTTGCCAGGTAGACATGCACAAGTACACACATACACACATCATCATAACACAGTCAATTTCTTTGAGCAAAGTAGGAATGGAGTCTATTACAACCTACTGTAATGGAAAAAAGAAATCTTCCCTTCTTTGTCATCACTTGTTTCTGACCTGAGGTGTTTTTCCATGGCGTTGCAGGAGTGCGAGGAGGGCTACACCCGGACGAGCTCTGGCCTTTACCTGGGCACCTGTGAGAGGTGCAACTGCAACGGCCATGCCAGCGGCTGTGACCAGGAGACTGGCTCATGTCTGGTAAGCCATGCCACTCTTCCTCTCTCACTCCTGTGCCAGAGCAGAACCCACTTTGATCTCTGCAGTGGAATGCGCTAATGGTTTCTTGGCGAATCCCAGCATGTGGAAACACTGTCACTCATGAGTATATTCAAGTGTTCCATGGAACTCACCTCCTCCCTATGTGTGTGTGTGTGTGTGTGTGTGCGTCCTGACCAAAAGCAATGTCTCCATAACACTGCTGGGCCGAGGTGTGATCGCTGTCTGCCTGGTTTCTATGGAAACCCAGTGACGGGTGGTGCTCAGGCCTGCCAGCCCTGCCCCTGCCCTGGAACCTCTTCCAGCAACCAGTGAGTTCTTGTCTAAAAGTCTATTCAATTTGAGTCAGTAGTAGTCTGTCTGTTGGCAGTGCAGGCTGTCTGTGAATTCTAGATTAGGCAAGCTACAGTGTATTGTTTTTTATATTATATTCTCATCAATAAAAGCAATTTACTAAAATGCCTTATAATAGCATAAAAAGACACTGCATGCTCGTAAGATAATTTTGCTAAGAAACTGATGTGACTGCTAAAAATAGCAGCCTCATGGTGTGTGATCCTCTATTCCCACAGGTTCTCGCAGTCCTGTTATCTGGATTCGGATGGCCAGCCAACCTGTGACAGTTGTCCCCCGGGATACACCGGCCGGCGCTGTGAGAGGTACATCCTTCCCTCTTTCTCCTTTTCCTTTTCCTCTCTACCTTTCTCTCAGGGTCACCGGGACACTGCTCAGTGTTTGGGGTAACCGGGCGGGCCGGCAGCAAGGTTGGCAGGGGCTGGCAGTAGCACCCATTGGTTTCATTTACAGGAAAGGGATAAAAGCATGTCTGTGGTTTGCATCTCTCTTATTTTTTCCAAGCCAGTCATGATTGAGTGGTGTCAGCGGACGGATGGGAGAAGCAAATCAATGCCACCCATTCTGAAGTGTTTGTGTAATGGGTTTTATCTGTGAAGTTATGTACTGTGTCCCTTTCTTCGACTTGAATGGATTTATTGCTTTGCAAAAAGGAAGGTTAGCCATTGGGATTTCTACTCTTAAAATGTTCCTATATTCTTATAGGAATAGTGACCTTTGGTGGTGAATGATATTTGATCGAAGCCTACAGTATGTCATCATTATTTTTATGGTTTGTGAAAAAAAAAACTTGTTGAAGTGGAATTATGTGCTGAGGAAACCTTTTGTTAGCCTGTGTGGCTTACTTTTGCTTTCTTCTGTCCTCTGCTGTAACTCAGTGTAGGCGCCTTCTCAGATACTGCTTTCTGCTTAAGCTTAAGCTTTGCTGGTCGTGAAATTTGAAGCTGTTGGCGAATGTGATCTGTGTTTATGCACAGACCATATTTACACGCTGGGTCTCTAAGGCATAAATGTAGGCGTGGCATTTATGAGGACTCCTGTCTGTCTGATGAATCTTTGCCACTCCAAGGGCAAAGATGATGAGGTGACTTGGGTATGAGACAATTTATTCATCATTATCATCGTTTGATTATTTGAACCTGTCTGCCTGCATCATTCCTGATTCTGCTGTTTTGATATTAAGAAAAGAGACGCCGTCTGCAGACAGTTGTGGGGATCCCTTCCAGGAGGGGCAGTTAGAGGGCTTCCTGCCTGCAGGATGTGGAGCTGAAGCAGTGTTCAATTTCAGCTTGGAGAAAGAAATAGTAGTGGAGAATAGTGGAGACGATAATGATGACGATGACTACCAGTGGACCGTCACCACGACGGGCCCCAGGAGCATAGGAACAGCCGTCATCCCTACCAGGAGTTTACTATCTACCGCAGCTCACCGCCGCACCACATTGGCGGTCGCCCCCAACAGGACAGCACCCCGACTCCCACCGCGCTTCACAGCCAGTCCAGAGGACAGACACTCCAGCTTCCAGCACTTGCTCCGGATGCACCTCAACACCTTCAACCAGCGCCTGAGCATGCTGGAAAGCAACACGCTCGATATGAAGGAGAGCATTCACGCCATGGAGGACCAGCAGAGCCACCTCAGTTCCCAGCTAGAGAAGCTCATTGCTATGCGGCCGGCCACGGAAAACCAGGAGAAGGTTAGCGAGCTGGAGAAGAGCTACACAGACATGGAGGTCCGTCTGAGCAGGCTGGAGGGAAGGCTGGAGATCCTAATTGACGGCTTCACGGCCCTGGCTCAGGAGATGAACAAGATGAAACGGACCAGACACATCTCCCGGTCGCCCCAAGAAAGGAGGGTTCTGCCTGCAGTCACCACGCTCCTCATACCTTCCATGTACACGACAACACAGCCTATTATACCTACAGAAAAGCCTCTCACCAGTAGAGCCACTGCACCCAAAAGCATACCTACACCCCGTCTTCCGGTGAAAAGACCCACTACTGCACCTCTGAGAATCAGAAAACTCAAACCATCAGCTGCCACAAAACCATCATCCCAACCAGCCAAAAAGACAACTAAGCCCAAATCAGTGACTAGGTCGTCCAAAAGTCAAGTCACAACAAGGTCAACAATCAAGTTAAAGACGACCCTGAGTAAACCCAGGACGAGTTCTAGACCTAAACCACAAGCTACAGTGAAGCCTGGAACAAAGAGACCAGTGGGCAAGAGGCCTGTAGCTAAGCGTCCTTCACAGCCTAGTAAAACAAAACCAAGGCAAGTCAAAGAAACGGTAGCAACCACAAAATTTCAACTGGAACCACCATCTCACAAATCCAAGCCTGCAAAAACATCGCCGCTGCCTAAACCACAAAACCACGGCAATAAAAAGGATGCTACTCAAACTAGGAGAAATGATAGAAGAACCAAGTCATTTAGATCAGATGCACCGGATCCAAAGGAGGTTCAGGGAGGGTCTAAGCCGAACAAGGGTAACACTAACCAACGTGGAAAAAAAGTTGAGCGCAATGCAGTTAAGTTGGTCTCATCATCTCATAAAACCCAGGCTTCCAAAAAAAACAAGTTGAATCCCACTAAGGTCACAACCACAAAAGCTACCAAGGCTGCTACCGCTAAGAAGCTGTCTAAGACAACAAAGAAAGGGATATCCACTCCCTCTAAAAAAACCCAAGGGAAAAAGAAGACAAAGCCTCATCCGAGTGTTGTGGACCTACTGAGGCTCTTAAAAGGAGATCACAAGTCTACAAAGGAAAAGGAGACGCAAGATGGTTCTCTTCATGTTGTCTTGGGAAGGCTGGCCATCCCTATCAGAATTATCCCTGATGACTAGGGAATAATGTTGTGTTGTGTTTTTATATTTCGTTTTTTTTTGCTGTTTTTTTTTTCTCCATCATTTATATCTACAGGCTCTGGTCCTGATATTTATGTCTGTTACTGTAAGAATATCTATGGAACTTTATGAAGGGACTGATTTTTTTTACACTGTGTTATTTGAGAGGAACTCGTCAACATTGAAAATGTTTAATGTTGTGCTGATATGGTCTTCTGAATTTTTCATTGAGATGCTATCGCCTTACTGCTTTTATGCTGTATGTTATGATAATCCAAACTATTGCACAAAATCTTGCTATGAAGAGACAGCATGGCAGCAGTAACTCTCATATGTATAAATTTGTCCATTCTCTTATGGCCAGACTACCTCAAGTTTTACATGAGTATCATCCCTACATTATCAGTCCCTTGTTGGGTCGTTTTGAAAACCTCATGCCCAGCATGTTTCATACATTCAAATGGGTATGTCTTCTACAGTGCCTTCAAGTGATAGTTGTTGGTGTCCTGGAAAAGCCTCGCATCTCCAAGTTGAATGTACTACACTGCAAACAATATCCATTTTAACAAGTCATTTAATCTTGCATTAAAATATTATTTGGCAAGTGAAAAACAAATGGGGGTGAGATAATTTACTTGTTTCCAATGCAAATCATCTTGTTTCAAGAAGGTTATCTTGATACTAGTGGAATGATCTGCTTTATTTGAAGATATTCTCACTTGTTTATAGAAAGTTCAAGAAACAAGTGACAACAACTGCATTGGAAGCAATTTAAATGATCTAAACCTGTTTTTCCTTGTTTTAAGACTGAATATGAGACTCAATTACTTGTTAATTTTTTTTTTTTGGCAGTTTATGTGTTTTTGCTGAATATTTTAATTAACTTGCCCTAAGGTCATAAAACATGTTCTATACATTTTGGTATAAATATCCAAACTGGAAATGCAAGGTTTGCTTAGGACACAAATGTTACATTCAGCCTAAGCCTGGGTGCTTTTATTGCTTTTCTTCAGATTATTTTCTTAAATAGCAAAGTTTTCAGGGATGATGCTTATCAAATTAATACATTACAAAAGATAGCTCTATCACTGAGCATCAGTCATATCCTCAGCTGTATCAGTGTACCCAGGTTCCAAGACCGTCCCTAATATCATCTTTGTAGAAATGAAAGTTGATATTCTTTGTTTTCATATGAATGTGGTGTAATATCACATTGTTAATTATATTTTATCTATGTGTACCATGAGTATACCCTTGTAATATCCTTTCTTCATAGCCTTTAATTTTTAAGCACATTTTCAACATTTTCATGTGACTATATCTACTTTGATGTATTGTCTATTGCCATTTAATGAGAGTTATCACCCCCATCTATAAACATCTGTAAAACAACATTGATCGGACGGCTTGACAAACTTAAGTACGTCTGAGAAACTACATGTCAAAAGGTAGACTGGATAGGTTTTCCCAAAGCAAGTTCGTAGCACTGAAGTCCTCTTGCAGCAGTTTGTTGGCTGCTGACCTGCGGAGCTGCCAGAGGACAGGTGAGGTAAGACTGCCAGCAGCTGTCCTGCACGGGTCTACAGCTGGATCAGCCTTTGTTTTGGGGGAGTGGTGCCATCGCTTGCTTGGGTTACAGTCGTATCGCTTTGCTGTGTCGTATTATCATAAACGCCTCTTTAGCAGTTTAGCGCCTTGTTCTTCTGCGTTTCATATCAACTCTACTCACCTCTGCTCAGTTCTTATATCAGTTCTATATTTGTGAAGCTTTCATTTGAACATTTGTTGAATTCTGGTAAAATATTTCCCTCTTCATGGTAGTGTTTCTGTTCCTGTGCAAAGGGCTTCCTCAGTTTCAGCTGTACCACATTCATTTGAGAGATGGGATCAACATCTGACACATGTTGAGTGTTTTAACATTGGCTATGCTTCATCCATCTCCGGTGCTAGCAATATTTCATTATTTTTTTCTTTCTGGGAAAACTGAGTCATTGTTTGTGTACATTAATGCAAAAAACTGGGTGTCATTCTTTGGTTTTTAGGTTGTTGAATTTCAGACCTGTGCATAGCATAGACATGTTGGTAATTACTTACTGTCTGGAATAATAGAATAGTTTGGATCTGCCTTGTCTGAGTAACTTAGTCCTTTGTTCATGAAGGCTATTGTAGGTCAAGAAGTCTCCCTTAAGGACAAGTCTCATCAAATGTAACGCCTTCCCAGTTTCCTGCCTCATTGTTCTTTGGGTTAAAAACATGTATCCTCTTTGACTGGAAATATTTACTTAGACAAGTCGTCTATTTTTCATTTCAGATGTGCTGCAGGATACACTGGAAACCCCCTGGTTGGACAGAGATGTGTTGTTGGCAACAATGAAGTCAACGGTGCGTATGCTGATCCAAGCAAATAACTGGTGTTCCATCTGGCTTATTCTTAAAATTTGCAAAAGTTGTCAAGGTTCCCCTCTGGATTGAACATAAATACGTTGTATCTTGTCTTTGAACGGAGAGCTGGTACATACTGTAATCATCTGCTCTGCTGGCCTGTTGCAGGTAACTGCTACAACTGTGACCAAAGAGGAAGTGAAGGCTGCAACAGTGGTGTGTGCCGCTGCAAGGTAAGCAAACAAAGACACAAGCACTTTTTTTATCAAGTTGTTACCTTTTGATGTCCTCTTCTCCACTTCTAATGCATCTTGAACTGAACTGACTTTCCTCTCATTACATTCAATTCATATTATGTTGCAGATGAATGTCGAGGGCCCATCTTGCTCCAACTGCAAGTCTGGAACCTTCCACCTCAGCCCGGACAACAAAGATGGCTGCTTGTCCTGTTTCTGTATGGGCGTCACTCAGCAGTGCTCCAGCTCCACCTACTACAGAGACCTGGTAAGCCCTACAAGTGGTGCAACAAGTACATCATATGAGAACAATGGAATGGTTCATACGTCAAGAAGAGGTCAGTTAAACAGAAGTGACCTCATGAGTTTGTTCTAGGTTATGCGTTTTTCCTGTGGCTGAGATTATATCGGCGAGTAAGTTATGCATCTATACCTGGGCAAAAAAAAAGTGTGTGTGCATGTGTAATTGTGTGTGCAAGTGGGGTGGAGAGTGGGAGTCTAAATTGGCTTCTGGAGTGATACGCTGCCCTCATCAGACCGGCCTTGAGTGGTTCCAAGCCAGTGAGATCACATTCATTAGCAGTGTTGGCCACAGATTGACTGATATCTCTTGTGACAACATCCCACATTGGCAATTATTCCTGTGCACTCACTCACCCATGCTAAGCAATATACTGCAAGGGTAACTTTTGGCTCTTGTCTCAGAATTTCCCCAAGGCAAAGGGCTGAGGAACTTGCAGCCTGGATGTGACTAGAATGAGCCTGCTCACCCAGGAAAAATTATGATGTAAATCCAATTTTACATCATGGCAGGTGTACAAACAATTTCATCCACAGCTAACATTTCTAGTATGTAGCAGCAATGAAATCATACTGAATCACTAATTGCAGACACAACATCCATGATACATTTTAATGCATTAGGTAGACTTTATTGAAGCATGCAGGGAATATTCAAATAAACACAACTTGATTGATAGACTGACTGGCCACACCTGCTTTTTAATAACGCTGAAGTGAAGCAAAATGTAAATGCAGGTGTAAGTGCCAGCTAAGAAAGAAAAAAAAAAAAGAAAAAGAAAATCGAGACCCAAGTTTTAAGATACCACTTTTCAGGATATGTGGGGGTTTTTTCATAGAGCTGAGTGTTTTTTTCAAATGTGTTCCTCCAGGTGTCCTCAGTCTTTACTCCAGGGAACTTCCAGGGATACGCTTTGGTGAACCGTCAGCGCACCAACCGCATCTCTACTGGCTTCACTGTGGAGGTTTCCACTGAAGGCACTCAGCTCTCCTACAGCAACTTCGACTACCTGGGACAGGAGCCTCACTATTGGCAGCTACCGGAGGTCTACCAGGGAGACAAGGTCAGTATCATATTGAGTTACATATAGCAGTTAGTGGAAGTAGCCAAACCTACTTCTGAACACCTTAGTGCTGCATATAAAGGGGCCACACCTAACTGGAGCAGCACTCCTCAGAAACCTGTAGACCATTCTCAAAGCTTCATCTACTGCTCTCTCCATTGCCAAGCTGTTCCTTCTTATTTTCAATCTTTCTTTTCAAGCAACCTCATGCAAATTGCTATCCCATTCTCTATGTGTGCAATAGTTTTGTTGTTTTGATTCCATTGTAAGATTTCTTTTCATCTTCTGTTAAATCCATTTGCTAAAGATCAGTGCCTCCCACAGTAAACTGAGTAGTTTTAAGGGCTGAAAGATTCAAACAATTACTTAACGTAGCTCTCCATTTTTTGTATCTGCCTGTCCACTCTCTGTAGAAAGAGCCTTTGTTTGCTCGCATGAAACGAGCAGAGCAGGTAATGCCAATCAGAGCTCGCCTTGTTGTTGTGATTGTAGCTTGACCACATGAAATCTAATTTGATTTTTGTTCGTGTTTCAAGTACAGCATTGTTTGGCATGTTTCAAAGGATTGCTGTGATGTGGCATTTGATTTTACATTGTGTGGATATACTCTGTTTGTCATACCTTCTATTTTGTATGCACATCGATACATTAGGTATGTTATTTGGATTTAAACATATTTTGTCATCGTTGATTGAAGGTTTTGTGTGTTAGAAGCGTGAATTTCTGCAGTCTTTGCAGTTTGCAGCTGAAAGCGGTTGCTAAATGTCTCTCAGTGTTGAATACTTACATTGCAGTGGGTATTGCAAACAAAAATTGCATTCTGCTCCACATCACATGAACCATGTAAATGATGGTCATGAATTTTGATCAGGAATGACTCATGAAGGAGTTCCATACGCTTTCATCTTTGCTCTAATAACACTGCCATAAAACTCCCAAATGCCATCAGCTCAGTGATTAGGAAAGTGATCACAAGGGCTTGCTTTATCCACATCACTAGAATGACTCATACTTGCCAGAGGAGCAGCTAAGGAAGGATGCTCCCATATGGAACCTAATGGCCTCTGAACGTAAACGCACCTACAGGTCCAAAAGAGCTAGACAGGTACTATGAACTGCACTGTAGATTACTGAAGCCACCCAGTGACTCCAGTAGCATGTCCAATGAGAGTAAGGCAACGGCTGTTTGCACAGTGTTTTCAGTCATCATTCGCTAACACACTGATAGCTGGCATAATCCCCTCAGTTCATAGATGTTTATAGCAGCATGGAGAATCACCTCAGTTATCCAAAGGTTCACTGAGCATGTCTGAAGGTTCACTGAGCACTCAGATATTTGTGTGTGCATATGCATGTGTGTGTGTACTACGAACAGAGTGACTTGGCATGTGATCGGGAATTTTTCTTAAGAGTAAGAGGCACGGTTGTTGTCATGGGCATGTGCCTATGATTTGATTTGTATGTTTTATATCTTAAGTGATCTCAATGTTGTTTGTGTACATCCAAGGCCTGTAGACTTGGACTGAAGAGCATGACAGAGCATGTCCACCTTCTTAGTGTATCTTGCGTCGTGGGAGTTGTGGAGCCTCAGCTAAATCCTAAACCCCATCCCCTACATCTTGACTGTTCCTATGGTTACTGTATCTTCTATATCTCCGGTACCCCACTTCCCACCTCCCTAGGGTGAAGTCAGACAGCTGGACGATGAAGTCTGGGCACTCCTCTCTAACTTCTCCCATGGACGAGCTGGTTCCCCTCCATTCTTTCCCCACTCCTCCTCTTCTTCCTCTTCTCGATTCCCCGCTTCCTCCTCCTCCTCCTCCTCTCGGGTCCCAAGTTCCTCTTCTTCTTCCTCCTCCTCCTCCTCGTCCTCTCGGTGGTCTTTGCGTAACCTGAGCCCCCCCTCTTCTCCTCCGTCTGGTATCTCCTCCTCAGTTAGACCAACCAGACCCCATCCCTCCTCCTCAGGCCATGCTCCTCGTCTCCAGGTACACTCTGTCACAGATTGCGAGAGGTTTATCTATTGTTTTTGGTTAATGGTCTTTACTCTGTCTCGGTTGTGTTGCTGACTGCTTGTATTTCTCTCTGGGCCCGGGCCCGGCTGCTGATTCTGATAGCGTCAACAGAGCAAGAACATAGTGAGCAAGACCTCTGCTAGTGCTCCTGGGGACAGCAGCAAGGTAGATGGTGGCATGACTGACTCTCTTACTCACTGACTTCATGTCCCTGACCTTGGCACACACACATAGGAAACTGCCACCCTCCCTGTGATTGAATGGCTTTAAAGTTAATTAACAACTGATTGCCCTCAGTTTGTCCAGGGCAGTTAATGTTTAGTACTGTAATTCATCACATCTCTGTTGTACAGTACAGTCTGTTGAACTCATGCCGAAGTGGAATCTGTTATATTTTTTAAAGAATTGGAAAAGTTACTGAGGGAAACCATAGCACAATTTGCACAATTCCAGGTTCGACAGGGTGGCATTTTCCTTTGGTAAGCAAAGAGTTCCCGCTGACTATTGTTAAAGGAGCGCACTGTAATTGTCCACTTGAGAGTAACATTGGTTTTACAATGGTCTGTAATTACACCATTGGCTAGTTTAAAACACATGCTCTTACTCAGGCTGTCATTTTCACATTATTGACAGTGGAAGTTGTTGTTTTAGCTGTCAGACAAAGCATGGTGTGACTTCTACGCTATTATCAAACTGTAGCCGGGAAAAGAACAGATACTTTAATGGCACTTGCACTACAGAACATGTATTTAAAGAGTATCGCTGTGTGTCGCACATTTGTCCCAATAGTGTCATTGGGCTTAGTCTCTGCCATGCTTGCCTGCTTGCACTGCTTCTCTGCCTGCTTATGTCTTAGTCTCGCTGCCTCTCTCTCTGTGTGGCTTACTCTCTGATGCCTCTCCTTCCTCCTTTGCCTCTCAGTATGCTCTGGTCTACAAAGGTTTCAGCTTGCACCAGGACGGTCTGCTCTACTGGCAGCTCCCAGCGCAGTTCACAGGGGATAAGGTAACTGTGCCAACCGGGGCCGTGTCCCCCTCCTGACCTTCCTCCTGGAAGTCCCAGACAATAGCCCACCTACACTCCTCCATCCCTCCACGTTTCCCTTCCCAGTGCTCCGCAGCCCTCATCCTCATACTCCCATCTCTCCATTCCTTCCCCCGTCTGCACCCCATCCCCCTACCCCTCCACCGTAGTTAACAGGGCAGGGGGAGGGCGGTGACATGTTACCATGCCAAGTGTGGACCTAATGTTTATTTGTTCATAATCAATGTACTCTCCTCCTGGCACATTAGTAGGAGGTCAAACATCACTCACTAAGGTCTGGGATTTACTTGCCAGTTTTAAGCTGAATGGATGTTATTACTCAACATTTATTCTGAAACCATTTAGAAATATAAATGTCAAATGTCATATTATTGTTTTATATGTAATGAAAGTGCATTCATCATTTAGTGAAACATAAACGAAAATTGGAGAGAGTCATCACAGCATTCTGTTAGTGTAATTGTTACTTGTTGAAAATTTGTTTGTTCCCCCACATCTTTCCAATACACAGGATCTAATGTAACTATACACTGTGCTGTTATAAATATGCAAATGTCACCATGGGCCTCGCAGCAGGGCTTGAACTGGCAAGAGATCTCAATCCTCTTCTTTGCTAACCATCTCTTAGGTGGGCTCTTACGGTGGTAAACTGAAATACACTATCTCCTATGTGGCTGGTCCGAGAGGAACACTACTCGACGATGCCGATGTTCAGATTATTGTAAGTATGCGCTAATGTCGATTCCTTGTTTTCTTCTGTCCATTGCTTTCTTCTATACAATTTACTCACCTGTCAGCGGTTACTGTTGTTCCTGTTCCTGTAGGGTAATGACATCACCTTGGTGGCTCGTCAGCCGTGGCAGAGGAGGCAGCAGGGCAACAGAGAGTCTCACCAGTTTGTGATTGTCTTCAGAGAGGTAAATGGCCCATATAGCCTTAACATTATAGCAATGAGGATGGATCATTATCAATATTATTATTTCATTATTTATCAGTGACAAAGCTAATGGTTCATTTTTAATTCAAATACACTGAACAAAAAGACTTATACATTTTACATACTCATGACAGAGAGTAATAAATAGTTTTTTTATTACATGAGAATCACCCTCTTTTCTTTGCTCTGTAGGAGAACTGGCGTCGTCCTGACGGCATGCCCGCCACCCGGGAGCACCTGATGATGGTTCTGGCTGACCTGGATGACATCCTGATCCGGGCGTCCTACTCCAGCGAGATGCGCTCCTCCAGCATCTCCGATATCAGCATGGAAGTGGCGGTGCCCAACTACAGCGGCTTGGCGCAGGCCCTTGAGGTGGAGCAGTGCCGCTGCCCGCCTGGATACCAGGGACTCTCCTGCCAGGTACTTATTCACTCTTTATTGGATTTCTCATTAGATGCTGGTGTTGCAAATGATCATTGTAGTTTAAGTGCTGCAGTAAAATGCTCCTAGACGTAGACATCTGTGTAACCAATGTAATGTCTCTCTTAGGACTGTGCACCTGGATATACTCGCACTGGAGGAGGGTTATACCTGGGTCACTGTGAGCTGTGCGAATGCAACGGCCACTCAGACTCCTGCCACCCTGAGACTGGCATCTGTACGGTATGGCACACTAAATTAGGGTTTGACAGATATGGATTTTTCAAGGGTGGTACTGATATAGATATTTTCTGATTTAAACTGGTAATAGCTGATATTTTGCTATTGTTCATTCAAGATTTTTAACTTCATGTACATACCAAAAATTGTTTGAAAAATTACATGTATTCAGTGTTTCCCTTCAAATTGGAAAAGCATCTGAACCAGCTTTAGCAGTGTGATTAAACAAACTGCATCATATCCATCATATTGGAGGTGGACAACACTGGTTTGCCGACATCTGATTTCTAATAAAAGGCCAATATTGGTTTGCCAATATATTGATCTGACCCTAGATATCCTATTTTCAAGCCACAATGCTTATTGTAAAGCAGTGCACTCTTGTTCCTGAACATAACTGAGGCCCTAACTGTGATTTGTTTAGGGCATATCACATCATCATGAAGAAATGATCCCTAAATATGGTTTGTTTCTGCTTTCCCCTCCCAGAGCTGCCTGCACAACACTCAGGGTGAGCTGTGTGAGCAGTGCGCCCCAGGCTTCTTTGGCGACCCGACCGTTGGCACTCCAGAGGACTGCCAGCCCTGCGCCTGCCCTCACACTGACCCAGACAACCAGTGAGTACTGGCACAGACACCAAGGCCTCACATTCCACTTCCACTTATAGCTTAAGTCAAGTCTCTGCCAGGTTCTCTTGCTCTTGTTTACAGCAAATTCTACTGGTATGCTTGTGCTTTGAGTTTGGTGTCATATCCATTATATTTACCCATTCCCTGCCAGTTACTTACATCAAACCTTACATCAAATATGTTCACTTTCCTATTGCAGTCATCTGATTTTGTATCCATACTTACTCCATTTTAACAATTCAAGACTTTTGTTAACCAGGCTAATACAATGCAAAAAAATCCATCTGAAGTAGTTCAATCGAGATGTAGTAGATTGAATTGAATTAACAAGTGAGAAAAGTGCAAATCTACTTGTTTCAAGATTTTTGGAACAAATGTCATTTTCTTGGCATCACGCAAGTGCCACATTCTGCCTTGTTTCAAAATATCAATAGTTGTCTCTAGAAAGTTCCTAAAACATTTGAAACTACTTTGGAAAAAGGATGTTTTTCCCACTGCGTTAGTGGAATTTTTCACTTGTTTGTGAAAAAAGGATTGAATATGAGATTAAATGACTTGTTAACATGGATATTTTTGAATTTGAGAGAAAAAAAGTTAATGTTAAAATCTGTTTCTGCACTACATACTAGCTCCTTTTCCATGTGTGTGTGTGTAACTCACTTAACAGGTTCTCCCCCACCTGTGAGAGCCTTGGTAATGGAGGCTACCAGTGTACTGCCTGTCAGCCTGGGTACACAGGCCAGTACTGTGAACGGTAAGATAAGCCAAAATAACCCTCCACATTCACCAGACCTGGGCCAAAATAGTTCTGGGAATAATTTCAAACCTCATTTTGATCGATTAAATTTCCCTGTCACAATGTAACTGAGTGCAATCCCAGCCCACCTAACCTACGAGAATTTCAGTTAAAACCTGAGCCAGATCTAACATTAACACTATCATAGACTTACCTTTCATTACCTGTCTATGATTATATTCTTCAGTATCTAAGTCTATTTTTCCCTTCATCAGTTGTGCCTCTGGATATGTTGGCAACCCACAGGAGAGAGTGAAGTGTCGCCCATACAATGGTAAGTGTACACTATTCTCCAATTAGCAGAAATATGAGTAGAACTTTCCCACGGGAGAAAATAGATCCATTGTGCCTGCTTGTATGTGCACTCCCCTAAACAGGTAGCTCTATGTCCTTTTACATTTCTCAGTGTATTTCTGATGGGATTGTTATGACCTTTGCCCCCTGCAGCTGCAGCCTCCCTAGTGGTGAAAGTTTACCCGGAGAGGGTCCTGGTGTCCCAGGGCGCCTCTGTCACTCTGCGCTGCCAGGTGACCGGCTCCCCTCCACACTACTTCTACTGGTCCAGAGAGGACGGACGGCCCGTCTCCAGCAGTGCTGACAGACGCAGACAAGGTACAGCACACACACTGCACACACACAACAGGTGTGGGATGGAAAGAGATGATCCTGTAGAGAAGTAGTGAACACATAGTGAGATTGAGAGAGCCCTTGAATAAAGCATTTGATTGACTGGAAGACTGCAAACTATGCTTTTTATCTGTAGAAATTTGTTGTTTGTGATCTTAAAAACACCATTCACCTATAATGTGACAGCTCATGTGTTAAGATGTCTTTTCCTCATCTGTCTGTAGGAGAGGAACTGTACTTTCCCAGTGTTCAGCCCAGTGATGCCGGCGTCTACGTCTGCACCTGTCGAGACCAGCGCAGCACCAACAGGAGCCGTGCTGAGATCGTTGTCACAAGTGTGTATCAGTCTACAGCCATAAGCACATAGGTTTTCCCTTACACTGTCTTATCGCATTGCACTAAATGGATACCAGCAGTGGTCCAGCCCATGTGCTGTATCTGGGTTTGTTTAACCACTGATTGTGTAAGACCTCATCCTTCAAGCCAGTCGACTGTTTCTGGTTGCAGCACATTCTTGGTATTTGGAGTGAAGGTGCTTGGGGTATGATGAGTGTAAAAGAGCAGACAAAAACAATGAGTTTGACGAATCAGACAAGTCATGTGTCCATCATAGCTAATACAATTCATGCCTTTAAAGTGAATCTGACATGGTTCATGTGGTAAGTTTTCATGCTTGTCACGCCTGCTGCAAAATTACAGGTTTATCAGCCTTACTGTTACATTCAGCTCATGACTTTATTTGATCAGTGTGAGGCTCAGTCCTATTCATGATGAGCTGAAGAGGCAACCCAAGTTGCCAGTAATGCGTAAAAATGTAAAAAATAAAGAAAACAAAATGAAAAATAGAACTAATAAAAAAGATGCTTTGTTGCTGGTATGGCAACATTTCATCAAATTAAGCTTTTATTAAAAGCTGGCACTCATTAAAATATATTAGATTCGCAAGACTTTTTTGTAAGGGCTCTCGCTAATTTAATGGCAAACAGCAAAGCTTTCTTTTTATAAATTTCAATACACATATTTATGAACAGTCATTGTAAGTTAATGAGTCTCCCTGTGTTTCACCAGCTGTCTCATCCAAAGCCATTGAGGTGACTGTTGAGGAGCCCAAAGCCCAGAGCGTCAGGGTGGGCTCTACTGTCAGCTTCATCTGTACCGCCAAGAGCAAGGTAACACTGGACCAACATGTCTCTCATTGTTATGCATGTTTAAAAATGTAAAATATGTTTATTGAAAATGTTTGAATATTCACTTTTAGCATTTAAATGTACAATGGCAAATACAGTGGTCATAATAGTTGTGTGGTTGTGTCTCGCAAGCCGGGTGGTAGTAGGCTGTCTGATACTGTAAACAGGCAAGGCTTTATTTAACTATTTGTACAATGAGAGCATTCTTCTCCCCTGTTTGTGCTGTTAGGTTGTTTGCAGCTTGTGATGTGTGTGTTCATTTGTTCCTTAACCCCCCACCCCCCCTCCTCCAGTCACCAGCCTACACCTTAGTGTGGACCCGGCAGGGAAATGGGAAGCTGCCCAGCCGGGCCATGGACTTCAACGGCATCCTGACAATTCAGAACGTCCAGCCGGAGGATGCAGGCATCTACGTTTGCACAGGATCCAACATGTTTGCCATGGACGAGGGCAATGCCATCCTCTACGTGCCAGGTTCGTGATCCTCGGCACCACATTCCATTACCCATCACCCTCTGCCTCTGCCACCCCACCAGCTCTGGGTCCTGTAGTACCCCCCACCCCCACCCCCACCCCCACCCTCAGTTCCCCTCCATCTTGGAATGGTGCATGCTTCCCTGTTTGATTGCATTTCTCATCATGCACTATCAACACTCAGCTATGGGTGAATAGCATAATAAGCCTGCAGTTCTAACCTCCAACCCTGTCGCCCTCTCATGCCCTCTGCTCTCAGAAACCATGTTCATCTCATTATCAACCTGCCAGTCCAGCTCTTTTTACTGTGTCTTGTATGTCTCTAATCACTGGATCTTCCTGTGCTTCGAAATCTTCATAAGAAATATACAGCTTGTGGGTCTTGTTAAACTAAAACTTTAGAGAACAATGTTTTTCCAGATAACAAATGGGGCCAATAATGGTGTTTTCGTCTTAATTACTCTGCACTCAAAGTCTTGTCCTAGTCCTCGCCCACGGTTATAAAAGCTAATTTTGTGATAATGCAGTTACACATCCTCCTTAGACTTCAACCAAGTAAGCGGCCCTTTGAATGACTCTGTCAGTGATTTGTGGGTGGCGTTCTCTGCCAAATCTCTACTGAAGCTACTGCTGTTTTACTTCTTTATTTTCTCATGTGGTTTGAATTAATCGGTGGTGGTTTGGTTGCTTCTCGATTACTGGTGTAGCTGCCGGTTTCTGCTGCTAGAGCTTTTACATGCAGGGTGCTGCTATCTGGTGTCTGTCTTTTGTCCTGGGGTCCTCCCTTCCTGAGCTGTAGTGATTGATGATGAGGAATGTGGATGCCATGATGAGTGCTTAGTGACTCTGGGACTGACATTCAAAGAGGACTTCAGTGTATCCGCATGAGAAGAGAACTAGGAAGAACCTCAGTACCCCCCGTTTTGTTTTGTTTTGTTTTGTTTTTTTTGTTCCACTCCATACAGTATTCTCCCTAAAAGTCTGCTGTGTTACTCCCCCGGTCATCCTCATGAATGTCGATGAACAAAACGGTGCTATCAGCCATGCAGTAGGTTGAGCCTGTGGTTAAGTTTTTAAACGTGCTGTTATACCACTGGAATATCGCTGCTTCATTTCAGTAAGGATTTGAATTTTATGAGGGTCCACAGCAATGTCGGCAGGAGTGAGTCTTGTTGTGTTACTTAGGCTTAGTCGGTAAAATATTTTTTGTAAGATCTGACTTGAAATGCAAAAGAAAAGGGAAATGTTTGTATCCTACGTTTGTCAGAAATCAGCTCAAATGTGTACATTATTGGCCTTTTATTTACATCTTGTCAATGCTGTTGGAATGTTGAAATCAATGGCACATTTTTTTTTTGATTGATTGAAATATGTTAACCCCAAATTTTGCCATACAATCAAATATATCAAAAACATTAGGCTTGCTTTATTGCTAGATTTGTTTTAGTAATCTTTGGAGGGAATTGGCCATGTGAATGCAATTACCTTGCATGATGTGTGTTTACATTAAGGCTATTTAGAAAATTTATCTTAAACTGTTTTGAGAAGAAATTATTTTTTTATACTTTTAACACCTCATTACACAGAGGGCACATTTCAAAACCATTTTATTTACCATGTGGTCTGGATTACTTTACCACGTTTGCAATTTTTTTTGTTTTCAATTTGTTCACTCTCATAACGACTATATAATGTAACTTGCAAATGTATCCAAAGGTGCTATTGTAAAGATATTTCTCTTACTGATTTTATATTGTTTTTTAAAAGAATACCTAACTGATGTAATATACACATGTCACATTGTATTGTATTTATCTTAACTGTGAAAATATTTTGTGAAAAAGAGCAATTTGATTAAAATAATGACAATAGACCAAAGTGATCTGCAAATTTATGGATGGGGTATATATAGTATCTTGTCTTATTGAAGTGAGCATAACCACAAGCTGTATACCAGCTGTATAACACAAGCTGTAACAGAACTATGTTTAATACTGCTTCTTTTTACTAACCCGCATGTCTAGTGTGTGGCAATTCTTTACACCTTTATGTCTTCTTGTGCTTCTACACCCTTCTCATAGTCGTGTTCTTTATATGTGTGTGTGTGTGTGTGTGTGTGCGCGTGCCTTTGTGTGTGTTTTTTACATTTTACACTGTACCTTGACTTTAAATCCACAGGATAAGAAGGATATTGTTGGGCCTTTCATTGTGTCATTGGCTTCTACACAACATGTTTTTTACACAGATTTGACATTCCCAGTCAGTGGGTGCTGAATGTAAGATGAGCATGACACAATTTTACAATCCATAAGGCCATTCTAACCAACACACTTCAACGCATTGTGTGCCAGATTACTCAGTTACCTCATTTTCTTCTCTCTAAATATACTGTATATCAGGTAAGTGCATATAACTATGAATACAATGGCACCAACATTCATGATAAAAAACACTTCCAACTCCTCAGTCTAATGGATGATGGACGGATTTCTCTTACAATAGGAAGAACAAAACTTAACTGAAATGGAAAAATCCTTCAAGTTGGTGTCAATTGTATTCAAGTTCACTTTGTTTGCGATCATTTTTGTGTGTTTACATTATGCCTGATGCACTTTTGGAGTCAATGGGACAAAACCCTGGCAGCTCGTGGATGGAGATGGATATATAAGTATCCCCAAGGGACGTGATCAGTCAATCAGCCCGAGCGGGAGGTAATCCACTGTTTCCCTGGAGAACTGACCTGTCAGTTTACCTGTCCCCTCCCTCCTTCCCTCCCCCATCTCCAGAGGCCTCACAGACTCAGATGTTTTACACAGCCTATGAAATGTTTGAAGGACATAGAAAGCGTAAGTCAGCATGGGCATGGTTTCCTCTCTGCTGGGCTCCCTGGAGGGACCCTTCCCTCTCTCTCTATGTCATGCATGCACTCATCCACCGCAGCATGGATATATTGGTGGCCTGGTAGCGCCCATGTACAGTCAGCCCAGCAACAACTTGTAGAAGCTCACTACACACACACACACACACACACAGGATGGCCCGTGCTGCCTAATGTGCTGTCGGTAAGAAAGCATCTTTAGTTCAACAGAAACCTAAAGATGGATTTGTTTCCAGCATAACTAATGTAAAGTCTTCATGTTAGTTCCAGTCCTTGAGAGTTTATCATTCATGATAGCAGTGCCTCACATAGTCAAGGCTTTACAGATTGTACATGAGCATTACTGGGTCCCACCTGGCTCTTTGGGTTCATGAGGGTCCATCACTGCAGGAAAAAGTGCATGTTCATTCTTATGGGAAACTCCTCCTGAATGTTGAGTCCAGTATCAGTGTGATAAATTCCCAGATAGTACATAATAGCATCACATATTTACAGGTATTTATTACTTCGTAAGGGTGTAAAATATCCTTTACTTATGGTGAAATAATAAATTGACTAATAATGTAATAACTCGTAAGAATGAAAATAATGTAATAACTCAAGTTATCCATATTACATTACATCCATTTTACCATATTACAAGTCATTTCATAATGCGGCAGTAATTACTTTATCAGCTGCTACATGCTTACCAACATTTTGTCAGTGACAATGTCAACATTCAGAGACAGGAGACCTCCTTTCTTCTCCCTGCCATCTTCACTTCGCTTTCTCCTCAGGAGCCATGCTGTACTGGGAAATAGCTGTCATCTGGTCTTCAAACATCATGCTGTGCCTAATACATCCCATCACAGCCTCATTACATCATGTTACATTGCCTGGTTATGGGTAGCAGACTGGCGAGACAATACATTTTAATGTGCAGCTCACTCAATGATGGGACTTCTACTTAAACTGACACAGTGAATGAGATCTTGATTGCTAGCTATGCACTACTCTTAAGATAACTCAAATTATATTGTATATGTGTCATTACATAGGTCATGTACTGGTACACTTTCATCTCCAGATACACTGATCCTACCACAGAAGATCTAAAAACCCATGCCTCTCATATGAAGATACTATAAGACATCTTGGGCGATACATTATATAGCCATATAGATTATATAGATTATATAGCCATAAATCAAAATCATTTACAAGTGTTAGAGGTTTCATGTGTCTTCAATATTAGACGAGACTTTAGGCTGTCAAGTCAGCCCTGCTTCCCATAGAGGATGATAAAATATCTCCCAGCCCTGGAGTTTTTGTATCACTTAGGTCAGAGAGTCCCAGCTCAGCCCAGGACAGTCCAGTCCCAGAGGTTTTTAGCCTGCTTAGATAGCCTCATACTCCTCCCTGGCTACTGAAAGAGGGCTTTCTTTTGCTCTGTCGCCCTGGGATCATATGGGATTGAATATGGGGCCTAGCAGCCAGCCAATCTGGCACAGACAGCAATATGCCCAGAGGCCATGCCAAGGCCTGCCTGCCACCTCTCATCTGTTTCGTCTGCTCTGAGGACTTAGGCTGCCAAGGGCGGGGGGGGGCACAGGCGGAGGCCGCCACTCTCTCACACAGTCTGGTCAATTCATTCTCAATCAAATGCATCCACCCAAGAGATTCCTCGCAGCTTACTCTGTATACTGCCCAAGCATCGGTTATAGATCCCTGATAGGGTTTCATATTTCACGCTGTACCAATAGACCAGTCTGCATTATCGCGCTCTATCTCTCCATGTACCTATGGGATGTCTCACTCTGTCCACTTTGAGCTATGCTTGACTGGCATGTCTCCTTCTGTAGCTGCAGAGGGGGCCCAGCCTGTGGCCACTGTCAGTCCTTCAGTGCTGAATGTCCAGCAGGGCCAGCGGGCCGAGTTTCGCTGCACGGTGACTGGGAACCCTACTCCTGCCATTGAGTGGATAGGTAAGACCTGCTTTGACCTGGCTTGACAAGGCTATATCCCACTTTTGGAGTGCTTGAACCTTGTTACTTAGGGTCATTGGTCACGGAAATCATAGAAACTTCATCACTGCAGATGATGCAGCCCAGTATTCCGACTCTGAGAAGCAAAGTCAGCCATAGATAGAAAATGCAACTTACAGTATATTATGTTCTTAATGAGTGTAACTGTTGTAACAGGAGGTCCAGGTAACAGAATGAGTCCCAGAGCTGTGGTGCGAGGAGGCGTCCTGACCTTCACAGCAGTGGACCAGGCCGATGAGGGAGAGTATACCTGCAAGGCCCTGAACACTCATGGCGAACACACAGCCCGGGCCTCCCTCTATATCCAAAGTATGCTGTGTGTGTGCGTGTATGTGTGTGTGCATGAGTACGTGCGTGCATGTATGTTGTCCTCATATAAATTCTCCCAGCAAGCACTGCACACTGCACTTAAAAAAATGTCCATCTTGACAAGTCTTGTCTTAAAATATTTAGTGAAAGAGCATGCCAATGGGATAAGATAATTCCACTTGTTTTCAATGCAGTTTTACTTGTTACAGGAATTGTCTCACCCCATTAGCAGATTTTTCACTTGTTTTCAGAAAAATAAGATCTTAAAGTCTCAACAAGACAGATATTCTTTGCAGTGCATTGTACTTTCATTTGAATGATCACTAAAATGCATATTTCCGTCAGGGTCTAACCCAAGTGGCCTAGGCACCCAGCCCCAAGTCCAAGTCAGTCCCCAAAATATTGAGGTCCACGAGGGCGACACCCTGAGGCTGTACTGCCGAGCATCAGGATCACCCACCCCCAAGCTCACCTGGCTGAGAAACGGAGGTCAAATCCCCTCACAGGTGAGATCACGGCCTCTATGTCCATGACTAAATGATCATTTTAGCATGGACTGATTAAAAACTGTAACTAATGTATTTACATTCCGGTGTGCTATATCCGTATCTTGTATCTCGTGGTGTAACTGGTGCTGGTGGTATTTCATCATACTGTGTCAGGGCTTTGATACAAATTGACATTTTTTATGACTGTGTTCAGTATTTTGACCATTTTTCCCTTTATTTTTCCCTCCCTTGTGTTTGTTTCCTCCCTTTTTTTATCCCACCCTGTTCTGTTGTTTGACGTTTGCTCAGGCCATTCCTTCTCACGGTTTCCATCAGTTTAAAAGCAACAGTCTCGATGTGTTACAGAGACGTATTGAGGAGCTGCAGGTCTGTCCATCTGTCTGTCTGTCCTGTCTCTTACTCCCACCCATTGTCCTGTACTGACCACGCCTTTACACCTTGTCGACTAAATGCATGATCAAAACGTGTCCTTTATTCACACATTGTAACCCCCATTAATTTACTACAGCAAGTAGCTGCTCACTAAGTTCCATTAGAGGTAGAGCCAAATAAGTTGAAACCAACTAGCAGGTCTGGTTGTTTTCTTAGTTTACTTATGGCATGCAGTACTTGTTTTTGTGTCACGTTGTATGAATATCAGTGTTCCATTAGTCTTTTGTTTTATAACTGTCCACATCATACCATCCCTGACTTGTTTACGCTCTCACCACCCAGTTGATTCCCTCCATTCCATTGAGTGTATTAACAGGACTAAGCATACAGTAGGTACTGTAGGTATTACAGGCATATTTTGCTCCGTGCCAGGCTGAGCCCGCTGCCCCCCGGCCCTGGGGGGTTTGTGTTAGTCTGGTCTGTAGGCAGCGCTCCTGGGCCCGGCCGGGGCTCCGGGGCCTGTTTAGTTCTGCCTCAGAGAGCCACTGCGTTGTGTCAGCCTTTCCCAGGGGGAGCTGGGCTCTGCCGTGCGACCACGCAGAAATTCTGTGTGCTCTAGCAAACGGGTTGCTTTGAAAACCCGTCAATGGGTTCAGACACACATTGAGCCAGGGCCCGCCTCGGCCACTGCTCGGTTTAGCTTCCCTCACGGTTGAACGGGCCGGAGCTAAGCAGCTTTGTCCGCGGATGCCCCGACACCCCCCGGATACAGTAATCCCTCCCATTCCCTCCCCTCCAGATTCCCCTCCCCTCTGAGGTGTTTCCAAACTTTCCAAAAGCCCACGTTCAGCCTCGCTGGCCCTGGGCAGACTGTGACTGCCATGTGGAGTAGTGTACAAACAAGTCGCTTGTTGATTGCTCATGAACCACAAACTCATGACAGCCATACTTATTAGATATGAGTGTTGAAATTGTTGCAAAAGAAAAAAAACATGTTTTCTTTGGTTGTCATATGGGTACTTAGGTATTAGGTGGTAGTTATTTTGTTGATTTCTAGAGCTTCATACACTGGCTAGTAATTATTCTCAGATTTGTCAAAGATTGTACAGTCACGTAAAAAGCTGCTTTTTATTGGTTATTAAGTAATCATCGGCTCAAATGTGTCTCAATCTGTGTCAATTTTCTAACTGTCCTAATTTTTGTCATCATTTCAATTTTAATCACTTTTAGAGTAAAAACAATCTAGTCTAGCACATTTAATTTTCAACACTGATCATTATATATAATTCATATTAACAAATTATAACCATACAAATCATTGTAGTAATGTTGGCTCTACTTTGTACACAATTTCATGTACAAAGTACGATGCCATAGAAATCCTAAACAAAAATTCCATTCACAAAACAACTGAACTGTAGTAATAACAACTCCTGTCTTGTCTTAAAGATCTGCCCCGTAGTGCTTTTGTGTTGCTATTACCTAGTGATCATTTAATGTCATGATGTCAGCAATGTCATATTTGTGTTGTGTCAATGGTCTGTAGACAGACAGGTAAGTGATATGCTATATCTCCAGTATATGGTTTGTCTGTGTTGGTATGGTGTAAATCTAAATAATCATTACATAATATCTCAGAAATTGAACGCACTGTATATCATATCAAACAGTAGGCGGTGACATTGATATTGGTTTTGATCTAATCTCCACTCTCGGTGGTGTGTCTCTCCAGGCCCGTATGGATCGCACTGACATTGGTACTCTGCTCATCCCCAACGTCAAGATGTCCGACTCGGGCACTTACATGTGTGTTGGCAGCAACAGCATTGGCTCAAATAGGTCTCCTATTCAAGTCACTGTGCTCAAAGGTGAGAGGTCACAAACTTGGCATCATAGTCAAACAGGCTCAGTCCACCTCAATCACATTGTGCAGCACTCTTTTCATATGAAGTTTGCAGAGTGCACCTCTTAAGTTATCCCAAGGATATCCCATGTTTGCAAGGAATCTTTTATAATATAATGCATTTACAAAACATAATGTGATGTATGTGTTGGTGCTTGTGCAGCGGACCATATCTCCTCAGCCATCACCATCCAGCCATCTATAGCTGATGTCCAGGAGGGCCAGAGTCTGGACCTCAACTGTTTTGCCCCTGGAAACCCTCCTCCCTCAGTCACTTGGACAAGAGCCAGTGGACGACTCTCCTCCAATCACCAGGTTGGGCAAATACTCACACACATGCCTTGACTAGATCTTTGAATGTTATCCAAATTTTTTTTCACTTATTTTAAGAAAATTACGATTTCAGGACTCAATAATAGACTATGACTTGTTTAGATGGAGATTTGTTTGTTTGTTTTGTAGTAGTAGGAGTAGTATTAATACCAATATAAGTATTATTGGTGTTGGTGTTATATTACTATTATTATAAGCTAAAATGAAGCGATATCATCCCCTGTCTGTTGTGTGAAGGTTCTGGGCAGTCAGCTGCGTATCCTGTCAGCCACTCCAGACGACTCAGGAGAGTATATCTGTCGGGTGCAGGGCAACTCTGGAAGTCCTGGATCTCCAGTCCGCCAGGGCTCTGTCTCTGTGTCTGTCACCTCGTCCTCTTCACGTAAGTTGCACAGCACTGTGGGCCTCAGACAGATGGTATGTGGATTGTCTTGTTTCAGAGACTTCTTGTTATAGAATAGCAACTAAGAGCCCTTTTGGATAATTGTTTTCTTTTCAGCTCTACTTTATTCCACTCTAATCTACCCTGCTCGAGGCCGGACAACTTGATTAAACTCGACAGGCATTTCTTTCTCAGCAGGGAAATCATAGCTAATGGCAGCTGATGGCCAGTCAGTGGCAGGGAGGAACACATACGTGACATGAGGGCAGGGCAGGGCAGGGCAGCGCAGGGCAAGGGTGTTCTATGACACACAGCCTCACATTATGAATGGCTTTTCCAGTTGTGCTTTCCAACCCGGCCCAGTGTGACCTCAGAGTGAATGGTTTTCCCCGCTACTGTCCCATGATCTCATCCTCGTTCAGTCCTTCCTGGACTTCAGCAATGTTTTGAGTTCTTAAACTGCTGCCAATATAGCCCATGGCCACACTGTATAGCAATCTGTTTCAGGTTTATATGAATAACAAGTCAGCTAAATGAAGTGAGATCAATCAGGGCGGTATATTCAAATAGATTCTGTCCAGAGTCTGATTTCAGTCCTAACCTCTGGTTCCTGGAGCAGGTCTGCAGACCCCCATCATCTCCATTGAGCCGCACAGCGCTGCAGTGCGTCTGGGGGAATCGGCCAGCTTCAGGTGCAGGGTGTACAGTGGAGCCCAGCCTGTCAGACTGGAGTGGAAGCTGTCCAACAACCAGCCCCTGCCAGGTGAGGGCCAGGAACACACTACGCTTCTGATGAATGAGTCTGCTTTCTAAAGAGAAAACACACACAGATTTAATGATGTCATTATTTACGAGCAATTACAGCCATGGTCCACCTTCATTTAATCATTCATTTCTAATGCTCAGTTGTTCCCAAATCCCCCAACTTGGCATCTCCACCATCAACTCCCTGACATTTTAGTATAACTCAGGCAAACATTGCATGCATAAAAGTCAATGACAGCAGGATGAAGATTTGATGACATGATGGCTCTGATGAAGGCTTTACTTGCCAAAACGTGTTAGTGTTTCGTAGTGTGTTGTATTGTGTCATTTTCCCATTCTTGGATGTGCTACCTCACTCTGTGTTTGATTTGTCATATTGGATTAGATTTTTTTGGCTCAGCACTCCGCAAACAAGAATTGCATTGTTGCAGCACACTTCTCTGCCTTACACAAGATTTGATGACCTGTGCTCCAGAATTTCTGCTAGAGAAAGCATGTAAAATAAATTGGATTACATTAGGCTATTCATTTTGAATTCTTAGTTTCTATGAAATATGATTCCTGTAGCTTGAATTCTCTAAGGCCTTACAGCCCCCATCTTTGGACATCGTTGGCGCCTCAGACCCAAAATTTAGAACTACTGTTTTAGCTGGTCCAGAAGTCTCCTGCAGTATTTACAGCTGATCTAATGTTTTGTTTGCTACTCTATCCCACAGATAATGTCAAAGTTGGCCCTGATGGTTCTGTTATTACCATTGCCAATGCCCGCTCTTTCAACCAGGGCACCTACCGTTGTGTGGCTAGTAACCTGTTCGGCATCACCCAGAGCATTGTGTCTCTGATTGTCAGAGGTAATTCACATACTCCGGCATGCACAAACACACTCACATACACACACACACAGAGTACCAGGGTAGAATATGATAGCCTGCACTTCCTCTATCACAGGCACAGGCTGCTTTTCCAATTCCACACACCGCCACACCTCTTAGACCCACTCATGTAAGTGAAGAGCTCCCTCTAGTGCCTGACCATATATAAAGCCATAACGTTATTTTGTCTGTGCCCTCAGAGTCCCCTGTGGCCGCTGTCACCCCTAGTGGGCCGGTGCGGGTCAGGGTGGGTGAACCCATCAATCTGGAGTGCCAGGCGTCAGGAGAGCCACGCCCCTCAGTCACATGGCACAGGCTGGACAGCACCCGCAAGACCATGCTGAGCAGCCCGGTGCCCATGGAGTCAAATGCCGTCATGCAGGTACTGGTATATCACACACCATGGTCAAATTGTATTTACATAATAGTTTATGTTGCCCATCACCACTTACCTTGCATTAGTTTCTTTATGACAGTTTAAAGACTAAATCAATGTTTGAAATCAACCTGTCTGTCTTGTTTTGAGGTTGTGAGTATTTTGATGGCTAGATAAATCTATCTTCTTTTCCCGTGCAGATTCTAGTGGCTCGTCCGGAGGATACTGGCACATACGTGTGCACGGCTCGCAACAACGAGGGCACCTCTGAGACCAGGGTGGAGGTGATCGTCGAGGGAAGCTCTCGCCTGCCCACAGCGCCCAGGGCCTCTGTGCCTGAGCCTCTCATGATTGCAGTGGAGGGACAGACTGCAACACTGCGCTGTGATGCCCATGGTAAAGACGGCTACAAATCACATTTTTACAATGGGAATTCACTTGAACCATTTTCATGTCCTGTCTTTCTGCATTATCTTGTATGTTACATCACTGTGCTAAAGAGTCACAGTGTGTAATTTTCATTACAATCCAGTAGACTTAAATTGTTAATTCATTAAAATTAGATCACAAATTACACTTTTCTTTTACACTGTTCACCACTTCTCTCCCCCTAGGTGTCCCTTCTCCTAAGATCACCTGGTCTAAGCTGCGGGCCCCTCTGCCTTGGAGACACAAGGTGGTGAACAACAGCCTGGTGCTGCCAAGCGTGGGCCGCCAAGACTCTGGAGAGTACATCTGCAATGCCACCAACAGCATGGGCACCAGTGAAGTCACCATCATGCTGGATGTAGAGAGTGAGTCACATAAAGGGGCTGGCCTTTAGCTTTAGTAAAGATTCTGGTTGAGCCGATCACCCATTCAACAAATGAACTTTTTCTCCTACATCTCAGCTCCTCCCTATGCCACCTCCATGCCCGATGACGTGGCTGTGCGTGTTGGGGAGGTGATCAGGCTGCAGTGCCTGGCCCACGGCACTCCTCCCCTGACCTTCACCTGGACCAAGCTGGAGGGCAGCCTGCCCCCCCGCGCCCAGGTTAACGGAGGGGATCTCCAGATCAACCTGGCCACCGCCGAGGATGCTGGGAGCTACAAGTGTGTGGCCAGCAACAAAGTGGGCGACAGTGAAGTGGTGGCTAAAGTCACAGTCAGATGTAAGTTATGCTGATAATATAATCATTGGACAAATTTTGAAAAATATAAGAGGCTATAAATGCTACAAAACAGCACTACAGCTACACAAAACATCCATCTAAACACAAAAAGAAAGAAAAAAGGACTCCCACTGGTACAGATAGATAGCCAACTGTTTAGGGACATCCAGAGTGTAAGATAGACAAACAGAAGACAGGGGGAAGCAAGTAACAGTTGTACTTTCTGATATTCATATATGTCCTAACTAACCTCTTTCGCTCCCTCTTTCCCCCTGTAGCCCCCCTGGCAGTGCGTGTATCCCCCCAGGTGGAGGTAAAGGCCCAGGGCAGCGCTGTGGAGTTCACCTGTTCAGCAGCTGGTGGCATAGAAACCAAAATTGAGTGGCTGAAGGAAGGAGGTGCCTTGCCGCCTAACCACCATGTCAAGGACGGGGTGCTCAGGTTAGTCATACTAGACAGCATAAGAGAAAAACTGAATGTATGAATGTTAAATGTGAAGTTAACACTGAAGAGGATAAATGAGCTCACTGTTATATGTACTTTTTGCTGTTTCTCTGTAGGATTGAGAACCTTGAGCAGAGCAATGAAGGTGTTTACATCTGCAGAGCCAGCAGTGTGTATGGCCAGGCCCAGGACACTGCCAAGCTTACCATCCAAGGTCTGCGACATATGCTGCTATATCCTGCTAGTACACACTGCTTAATCAAAACCTGTTTTTTTATTCTATTGTAATTGGATGCCCTTCCCTCCTCTCCTGCTCCCGACAGCTCTGCCAAAGGTGATGATAAACGTGCGCACGTCGATTCAGACCGTGATGGTGGGGAACTCGGTGGAGTTTGAATGCCAGGCCGTCGGCGACCCCCAGCCCACGGTCAAGTGGAGCAAAGTCGGCGGGTCTCTGCCCACCCACATCATGGTGAAGGGCGGCATGCTGAAGATCAAGCAGGTGACCGAGGCCGACGCCGGACAGTACCGCTGCACCGCCACCAACGACGTAGGCTCGGTCCAGTCTCAGGTGGTGCTCAACGTCCAGTGTGAGTGCACAAGAGCATCTCCTCTTCCGACACATACACACGCACTGTGCAGCGTCATGCAGTCAAGTCAGTTTCTTACATGAGACATTATACATGGCAGTGAAGCTCTCACCACTCTAGTCTAAATCAATGTTTTCGCCTGTTTCCGTAGCCCTTCCTCAAATCGCTGCGCTGCCTGAAACTAAGGAGGTGACAGTCGGATCTGATGCCGTCTTGCCCTGTGTGGCTTCAGGATATCCAGTACCTGAGATTAAATGGTCCAAGGTAACAAGACTTTTGTATTTCTGACATTTTTAATTCAATAAAACAAAGAAATCATAAGGAGCCATCTTTTCTACACTTTCTATACTCTATATGCTGGCCAACTCTTATGGCTTGTGAGGCTGAAAATAAGGGTAAACTCTATTCTCCAAATCAAAAGGTGGGTAATACTGAGTTCAGGTGGGTTTACCCTCCACTACATCCCTGCATATAAGGTAAATGATTGGAGAGAGTAAAGAACTTTGGTATTTGTTAGGATTTCTACAGTATGTGTGACCATGAGGTGTGTCTCTCTGTGTCTGTTTCTGCATACAGCTGGGAGACGAGCTTCCTCCTAAGTGTTTCCAGGAGGTCAATGTGCTGACGGTTCCTCGCGTCACCCATGAGGATTCTGGGACATACGTGTGCACCGCCTCCAACAAGCAGGGCAAAGTGGAAGCCTTCACTACACTCAATGTTCACGGTTAGTCTGCTGAGTGGATGCACATCTGACTACCTAAAATAGAGAGTGGGAAGCAAATGAAATGAAAGAAATGAAACTTACATATGTGTCTGTTGACTAACTTTTAAATTCTGTGTTTGTGCAGAGAGAGTGATGCCCTACTTTGCCCAGGAGCCCTTGTCCTACCTCACCCTGCCCACCATCAAGAATGCCTATAAGGCTTTCAGCATCAAGATCAATTTTAGACCTGATAATGTTGATGGTGAGGAAGTGCCTACTTATATTTTCATTGTACAGTGTATTTGTTTACACTTTTGAATGCTTTGTTGTTCAATGTTGTTCAATGTAACTTTTTTTGCTCTGTTTACCATGTTTGTGATGTATAATTTCACTCCGTCTTCTGCCCCCCTCCCTCTCTCCCTCACCTCTCCCTCTCACCCACGTGGTGGGAAGGTCTCATGTTGTATGCCGGTGAGTCTCAGTGCTTGAGAACCACAGTAACTCAAGGCTGATGCAGGCCGTATTGCTTTTTGGGCTGCATTACACTTTCCCATAATGCATCCAAATCACAGAGCTGTTTTAGCGGCTGTCAAAGAGATGCCAAGTGGTGAATGGCCTATGTTTTCACACAGGCTTTGCAGTCATGATCGCACAACCACTTGTCAGAGTATTACCATCATCAGCCTAATGGTAACTGGATAACTCTGAATGAGGCATATGCAAACCTAGTTCTACTTTCCGTTCTACTCCGTCAGCTTCTACATTACCTAGGTAGCAGCACTGCTGCTTGTGACAATCATTGTATGATAGATCATCAGTGCAACATCTAGGCACATACGTTTCTTATAGTGATCTCTTTGTATCTAAGCATCACTACATTTCTGAAAATAGTGAGAGCTAGGTCAAATATTATTTGCAAGTGCATTTTATGGTTTGTTTTAGCCGTCCTAGGTGCCAGATGGATGGGGGTTTGCAGGACAATACAGTGAAAGCTGGAAAGATTAGAAAATCACAGAATTTTTGCTGATGCAATAGATCCCACCCATCTGGTAACTAACTGGTTAACAAATGCTAGAAATTATTTGCAAAAACTATTTGACCCCATGTCTGACGTCAGTCAACAAGAAGATGGATTGTTTCAATGTGTGATACAAATACTTACTGATGATATTTTCAATATTTTGGACCATAATTTACTTTGCAGCGAGTGAAAAAGAAAATCTGCCTTGTGTGGCATATTTAAGCAATCCACTTTTTCTTGATCACTCCCTTTCAGAACTATCAGAGCTGATAAAGATAGATGTGTAAGGCATGATGCCAAACTGCCCCAGCTTTGACCATTTCACCATGTGTTGCCTGTGTGGCCCATGTGAGCATGTGTTCCTGGCATGTGGGTGGAAAACAGTGGACTGGCAGTATGGATGTGACCAGCTGTCCCTGGCTGTTCCCAGTGATGCCCAGGCAGGATGGCAGGATATAACCTGGCTGTGGTTGGCTTTAAACCCGCCTCACTATAGCATGCTGCTTTACCATTCAGCTTTCAATGAGTTTTACCTCATGCGTGAGTGAGTACAATGCAAAATATGTCCATCTTCACAAGTCATTTAGTCTCATATCTTAAAATCTTAAGTTTCTTGAGTGAAAGATTCTACCAGCAGCGTGAGATAATTCCACTTGCTTTGAATGCAGTTTCACTCGTTTCAAGAATTTTCTAGCAGAATAAGGGAGATTGCTTCACCACTATCAAGAAAATGACACTTGACTGAAGAAAATTCTTGAAAAAAATGTTAAACTGCATTGGAATTGAAGTGGAATTATATCACCCCACTGGAAGATTAAACCTACTAGATTAAATGACTTGTTAAGATGGATGTTATTGCAGGTTATGTGTATAGGTATAAGTGCATGCCAGTGTGTGTGAGCACCATACTCACTCTACCTGTTCTGGTCATCCAGGTATGATCCTCTACAATGGCCAGAGGAGGACCACAGGAGCTGACTTCATCTCTCTGGGACTTGTGGGCGGCCGCGTGGAGTTCAGGTCAGTTCACACTGAACTGAACACTGAAGTTCTCTTAATTGACCTGTGGTAAATAGGATGAACCTCATTGATGATGTTGATTGTCTCCTCTCAGGTTTGATGTGGGCTCCGGCATGGCCACCATTCGTGACCCCAACCCCATCAAACTGGGAGAGTTTCACACAGTTGAGCTGTACCGCAACCACACCCTGGGCTATATCATTGTAGATGGAGGGGAGCCCATCAACGGCAGCTCTCAGGTACTCCTGTCAGATTTACATGTAAACGGCCTGGTTGATAATGGCTTGGCTTTCACTCACCTCCATTTGCATGCTTTCAACTTGTGAGCAATATGAGTATTTTAAATTAAAAAGATTAAAAATTAGGGTTTAGGGTTTATTAATATCACTCAAACTGTTGCTCAGTTGCATTTGATGAATTCATGTCAGTTAATAGATTCCTTAAATGCACAATTTCTCTCCTCAGGGCAAGTTCCAGGGGCTGGATCTAAATGAGGAGCTGCATGTAGGTGGCTACCCCAACTACACCCTCCTGTCCAAAACTGCTGGCATTAAAGCTGGTTTTGTTGGTAAGACATCACTCTGTTTATACCATGAGTATATTCTAATTTCCTTTTAATGGTAATATACGATGGAGAAAACGTTTTGTTATGTGCGATGGCTTGTCCTGATTGGATTTTGGTACAATCCAGGCTGCATCCGTCAGCTGCTCATCCAAGGTGAGGAAGTCATCTTCAAAGATCTTGACCGCAGCTCTACTGGCGTCACCAACTGTCCCACCTGCAAAGATCACCCATGCCAGGTCAGTTACATCCATCCTCCTGCAGAGTCACATGTTTCTGGACCTTAAAATGAAAGCAGTATTTGTCCTATATTATATTCTAGAATAACCAATTAGTTTATTCTATGTTATCCAGAACGGAGGGAGGTGTGAGGATTCGGATGCCAGCTTGTATAAGTGCGGCTGTCCCAGAGGATTCACAGGCAGCAACTGCCAGCACCACTCTTCCTTGCACTGTCACTCAGGTACATGTGACACACCAACTGACCATGCAGACAAACCACTGCAGCTTGATATTGCTGACACTATCAGTTGCATTACGTGATAAGAATAGTGTTTTATGTCTTTCTGTTGGTGACCTTTACCTCCCACAGAGGCCTGTGGACCAGACGCCACCTGCATCAACCGGCAGAATGGCCTGGGCTATGACTGTCGCTGCCACCTGGGCAAGTCTGGAAACAAGTGCATGGATGGTAAGTCACCCTGATCTCCCCTGAAAAATAATCAGGACTGTCTATACAAGCACAAGAACAAAACTTCCTTTAGGACATTCAGTAAACTGACTAGTATATTTTCCTCCTCCTCCTTCACCTTTACCAGGGGAATTGGTGACCACTCCATTGTTTGACGGTGAGGAGTCGTATATAGCCTATCCTCCGCTGACCAACATCCATGATGACCTGCGTGTTGAGCTGGAGTTCAAGCCACTGGAGAGAGACGGAGTGATGTTCTTCTGTGGAGGGAAGAAGATGAAGGTGGAGGACTTCATAGCCGTCTCCATGGTGGACGGACATGTGGAGTTCAGATATGAGCTGGGCACAGGTAAGATGCACACTGGTTTAGATACTGGGTAGAAACTAGTACACTCCAACTGTCACACTTTCACACAGCTGTTACTGTAATTGTGCAGAATTTAAATTGAGTTGTGTGTATGTTTTGCATACATATAATCAGTGATGTAGTGGCTAGGAAACACCAATAAAAACAAAAATCTATTATAGTTTCAGAAAAGCATTCTTTTTTCCTGCTAGATACTACTTAGTATGATGTGCACTATGAATTTCCATCATTAAGATTTGTTTGGCTTGTGAGGCTAAAGGATTCTTGTCAATCTAAAAAGGTGAACATCTATTCCACAAATGAAAACGAGGGTAACAGAGAGTTCTGGTTGGTTTACCCTCCAATAAATCCCTGCATATAAGGTAAATGCATTGAGAGAGTAAACTTTCTGTGGCTTTATCTTGGTTTTCAGGACAGGCAATTCTTCGCAGTCCGGACCCCATCTCGTTGGGCCAGTGGCACAGAGTTGTAGCCGAGCGGAACAAGAGGGCCGGCCATCTGAGGGTCGACCAGGGTCCAGTGGAGAGGAAGACCTCTCCAGGGAAAGCCCAGGGCCTCAATATCCACACCCCTATGTACCTGGGAGGAGTCCCTAACATGGACATCCTGCCCAAGCCTGCCAACGTCAGCGAAATGTTTGAAGGATGTATAGGAGAGGTGAGATCTCTGTTGAAAAGAAGAGGAAATAACAAAGTACTTTCCCTTAGGTGGTAGCTTTAACATATCTGCACTGCCTCCTGCTCAGGTTTCCATCAACAACAAGAAGGTGGACTTGTCCTACAGCTTCACAGAAAGCAGAGCCATCCGCAAGTGTGTGGACAACAGCCCCTGTGACCGCCGGCCCTGCCTGAATGGAGGTCACTGTATGTCTAGCGCTGAATATGAGTACCAGTGCCTCTGTAAGGACGGATTTGAAGGTGAGGACTCTCTGCAATGTGTGTACCACCACAATCTGTGCATAGCATAGTCTTCTAGTCATGATAAGGGTTAGCAAGTATCAAATCTTCCCAGGATTTCTAACAACACTCATCACTATATCCTCTGTATAAACTCCAAACCCTAACTCCTGGCCCTGACTTTTGTGTGAACTTGACCTTTGACCCCTGACCCCTGACTGGTATGTGACCCTGCAGGTGAGCGTTGCGAGGTGGTGAAGGACGTGTGCCAGAGCAACATTCAGTGCCAGAATGGCGGCAGCTGTGTCAACGGCCAGTGTGTGTGTACTGCAGGCCACACCGGCCTAAACTGTGAAGAAAGTAAGTGTTGACTGGCAGTGCAACCAGTTATACTATTATTAAAGTTTTTGTCAAATCAAAGCCACAAATAGCAGAACACATGGAAGAATATGTTTTTATTGTATTTTCTGTATTTTTATTACAATACACTTTAATTTCAGTAGGAAGCAATTAGTCTAAAACATAACAATATTAAGCTACACCCGCATGAAGATTCATGTGTATGTTGTGATTTTACAGCCGGGGGAGTTAGACATCCTTTGAGATCCTATCAGCCCTCTGCAAAGCATGTGTCCTCCTACAGGACACATGTTAGCTACTGCGCACACCTGTATCCTGTCGACAAAGACATTGATCATCAAAGCAGAACCACCACATAGGCAGATATGCAGTCAGGAATGAGCCCACATGACTCACATTCTCCACAGTGTGAAGCCTCTCTAACATCAGACAGCTCATTGTGTGAGATCCAGCATTGCGCTGTGTGCTGGTTGGGTGAATCCTAAGTGATGAAGTGATGAAGTGTGTCTTACTCCCTGCACTCTCATGGCTATATCCCGCACACGCAGGCCAGGTCTCCAGCTTCTCCGAGGCCCTGTGGAATTTGGAGGGTAGCGGGGCGAATGGTACAGTATCTCAATATTCAGTCTGCCTGACACGACCGTGACTAACAGGGGGCCCGTCTGACCTTGAGGGGCCCCACGTCCCGTCCGGCCCAAAAGCCCGAGCCGTCTACTGCCTAACACACACGCGTACATAAATACAAACCAAAAACACATGTCTGTACTCAACTGGTGACTCTTACCCCTGTGGAAATCTGGGAGAGGGGAATTCTGCATCTATACTAAGTGGTAGTGGTACGGTACAATGCAGTTGGGAGATCAACTGGTTTGTGTGCCAACCTGTGGCACCTTTTTCATGCATTTCCAGAGATGCTATGAATGTAGAATTCCCCTTTTTTTAATTTCTTCTTGATCGTCATGTCGAGTCCTGTAATTTAACTACTCACTGCAACATAAAATCTTGTCTCCGTCTTCTTCAAAACTGCCTGTCCATACAAGAAGAAAGAAAAAAACAACACACAAACCACTCACTTTTCCCACTGAACTTATCTTGTTACAAACTGAGAAAATTAAATGTATTTAATGTACACACATTTGATGGCAGCGCTGTGTTGTTACTAACAGCTGAAAGTGTCTGTTGAAAGCACAATGTGATGGTTGTTTGGGTGAGTTGAGATTTCTCTTGAGCATATACTTTATCCAGTATTTGTGCATGGAGCCATGGTTTTGGTGAGTTGGAAGTCTGATGCCTATCTCTGGGAATGGTCAGAGATGTTGTAGTGTGTGAGGAATGGCAAATAACTTCTACTGCACATGTATTGGTGACGACTGTCAACTGAGTCTGGAGCCTGGAGCCTGGTTTGAGTGTACTGAAGACTTTGTATTGTTTTGGTTTTTAAATTGCAGCAGTTGGATGTGTTATTTGCATATGGATTTTGGGCACAGAAATGAAATCTAGGGTTATTATCTTTTAGTTTACATTTACATTTGTGCTTTACCATTATCAACAATATCACTTTCTGTCTTGTATAAATGTTTTATCTAACCAAGCCTACCTTACCAGGGTTTCTTCCATCCTATCGCCACTGGAGGGAGCCATAATATTGAGGATCAGAGTTGTGTACACAGCAGCCTTACAAGAATTATTTGAATGCTGTTTTTATTTTTATTTATTTATTTGTAGATTCACCATATATGTATGCAGCATATTTCCACCATGATGGATACATTGCCCTTCCCAAACCAATTTTCCCCAGAAGGTAAGTGTAGTTTACTCATCTGCATTGATTGTCTCTCACAGTGACTTCAGGTAAAGATAATACGGGTGAAATGGTTGTGTCTTTTTCTGTGTTTTAGTGCCCACGACTCTCCAGAGACCATTGAGCTGGAGATCAACACCAACTCCCCAGATGGCCTGATCCTGTGGCAGGGAGTGGTAGGTCCTGGTCCTTGTCCTGGTCCACAACCATGAAACTTAAGCCTGGGACTGGACCTTAGCCTAATCCTAACCCTGGCCTTGGATATAGACCCAGAACCTGATTTTTCTAACCTAACCCCCCCCCACCCCCCTACCCCCCCACCCCCCCTCCCCATCCTCACCCTAACCTCCCTGCTTTTCACCACTCCTAATCATCACCACTACCTGATTTGTAGATTTCATGTGTAACGAACTGATACTCAGTCATGTTCTCACATCATTCACTGTCAGTCTTTCACTTACATGTCAGCGATAATACTGCATTTTCTCCTGAATGTTTCACCGGCTATTGAACAGCATTCATCATCGCACTGACTAGTTAACACTCGTGACACTGTGGCTGTTACATTGTTGGGCATGATGGCTGCGAGCCCTGCTTTATCTGACACCACTAAGTTTTAATGCATGTTGCTTCTCTAACTCACCCTCCATTTTCCTCAGGAGACCAATGGCGCACGCCATTTGCGAAAGGTGCATGCTAGTAAAAAGGTATCCACTCAAACACCAAAACACTCATCTTCTGGTTACTTTCAAAACATGTGCTTTCTGTACAAATATGTATACGAGACCCTGTGGACAACTGTAAAGATACATCCTAGGAACCACATGTTTTGAAATGTGCTAGTATCTGGAAAAATAAGTCATGTTTGTTATGTACCATGGCTATGACAGCTTGTCTTCTCATTGTTGTTTCGCATGAAAGATTTTATGTCACAGTTTGTAATAAGGAGCAATCTGTCCATGTTACCTAATGTTTGCTATTACATCAAAAATACTATATTGTAGCTCACAGTTTGCACAGTGGGAACATTGTAAAGCATTTTGTTAGTTTTCATGAAGCAGGAGGACATTCAAACAAAGTCCTTTGCCAACTAAACAATTTGATTCCCAGGAACTGGGAGAGCAAGGCAAAGGCAAGGACTTCATCAGCCTCGGTCTACAGAACGGACGCCTTGTTTTCAGGTGACTGAGCCCAGTGTACTCCTGTAGTCCCTGTGCCTGTTTGATACCTCACTACTGTAGCTTTTCCTGTGATAAGACTGATCTCATATACAGTGGTGTCAGTTGGCAGTGAGCATCTGGATGAGTGTTATTTTTCAGCTCACAGTAGTGCTGTAGTAATACTGGTGATGTGTATGATATCCAGTTACCAGTTGGGCAGTGGAGAGGCAGAGATCATGTCCCGGGAGTCCATCAATGATGGCCAATGGCACAAGGTCACAGCAGTCAGGTATGATAGTATATATTATTTCACCCTGTTAACAAGGTTTGACACAGTTCAACTATGTTCAACACATGTTCTGCTATCTTTTTTGAGTATTTTTTGTGATGTATCAACTATTTCCTTTATGTTTTATCAGGATTTTGTCAGTGTATGTTCAGTTCTTTTGTTGAGTTGTGTAGATCTCCTCAAGTTTCTCTTGTGTTGCAGAACCGGAAAAGACGGATACATTCAGATAGATGGAGGAGCCACACGACACGGACAATCTAAAGGCAAAAGCCTCATGGTCAACACCAAAGGCAGCATATACCTGGGTGAGTGGATTTAAATGAACAGTTCAACCCAAAATGAAAAGAAGGCTGAGAACTACAAGCATAAAAATGTCCATCAAATTTCTCCAAAAAAATTTCAAGTGTTTTGTTGCAAACAATTGCACCATGGGTCCAAAAGTCCAATATTCATTTCATTATCTTTTATTTGTAGGTACATTTCAGGTAGAAAGACCAAGAGAAAGTTTATCACTGGTTGATTTGTGTGTGTGTGTGTGTGTGCGTGCTCCTGTAACAGGAGGAGCCCCAGACATGGCTGGTCTGACCGGAGGGAAGTTTTCCTCGGGAATGACCGGCTGTGTGAGGAACCTGTCACTGATGAACGCCCGGCCGGGACAGCAGCCAGCCCAGGCCATCGACCTGCAAACCCACGCAGCCCACGGCCTCAACGTGCAGCCGTGCTCTTCATAGATCGCAGCACACACACATACGCATACACACACACATAAACACACACACGTACACACACACACACACACCCAGAGACTATGGAGTGATGTCACAGTCAAACACACCAGACACACACAGAGAGACTGACACACATAGAGCCTGACACAAACTTGGTGCTTTGCTGCTACCAAAAAAACAAAAAAAAGAAAGAAAATCATGACGACACGACAGGATACGATTCTCTGTGTGCATTAAAACCAAAAAAAAAGAGAGAAAAATTGAAATGATATTAACAAGTCTTCTCTTCCTCAGTGTTGTATTCTCGATGAAGGACTATTAACACAGGAGAACCAGTACAGTTTACATACTCCCAGCAGTAGCTTTAGCCATGAGAAGAGTAAGAGTAAAACGTATTAGGCCTTCTACGATGGGTCAGATCCTATGGAGTTGGAGATGTTTTTACAGCACTGAATTTTTATTTATATACATATGAATATATATATTATATATTTGTGGGGGAAAACATGCAAACTAACCATAACTGCTCTTCTACTTTCCTAGAGTTTATTCTGGGTTCTAATACTGTGTGTCCAGGGCTTTTTACAGGCCTAACTGTATTAATACTTGAAGACGTTTAGGCCTTCTTTCTTCACTTCTGTAGGGGAACCTTCTGTGCGAGCATGCTCACAGTCTTTTGCATACTGTTGGGAGAGGAGCGCACAATGGTCACGGCACATGCGGCTTCAGTACACAACTCAGGTCATCCAATTCAAATAAAAAAAAAAAACACAAATTTAGAAATACTGCTGCTTTAACTTGGCTGAATTGTTCCGCGAGTCACTAGTCACTCGGCATCATAGCATGGTTGCCTCTTCTGTGTCTGTATTTTGTTCTTTTTTTTTGTTTTTTAAATAAAAAAAGAAATAAACCTTGGTGCTAATATCAGACATGAAGATACAGCGCGCAATCACACGGTTCCCTGTCTGTCGCCTTTTGCTGATGTTGTAGAGATGTAGAGGTGTTGTTTAGTAAATGGGTTGCCTAGATGAAGAATGCATCCGTGTTAAACAGGATACGCTAGTGCCACAGTGGAGCTTTTGTTATTGGAGCTAATGTGCATGACATTTGAGGTTGATTTTATGATGATATGACATGATTTGTTGTCTCCACAGCCTTATTCGATTGAGTAGATCTCAAAAAAGGAGTTTTTAAGAACTGAAAAAGATGTAGTTTTTTATGTTTGGTTGTTTGATGAAATAGAAGACAATGTTTTATGTATAAACCTATCTGCCAGTCAGGTAACAATATCAGTATCAGTTGAGAATGTGTATGCATGTTAAGTAAATTTGTTAGTTCTGTATGTCTCAGCCCCTTCTGTTTCTCATAAGTCACTCCAAGCTCCAGATGGTGTCAGAAGTGTGTGTTAGTGTGTGTGTGTGTGTGTGTGTGTGTGTGAGAGAGTGCATGTCTCATCATCCATATCCTCAGGAGGGTCAACGCAGAACTGCCTCAAGATGTTTCTGATTTTCAGGTTTGGTAGCCTCAGTAACTACACAGTAAGCTATAAAACCAGTCTTGTCAAACCCAGAAGGCTACATGGTTCTGTAGGCTGTTATATCTGTAGAGGTAGGTGCATCTGCAACAAACAGTAGGACACAGTTGGAGTAGGTTTTGGTAGTGTGAGAATGCAGTGGAAGCCTCCTGCAGGTGCTGTGACCAGTAGTGCAGCTCCATTAATAAAGCATGCTCGCCCGCCTTAGTTGACCACAATACAAAACCATAATGGCACGTTCACTTTGGGGTTCACAAACCTTTCTGATTTTTGTAAGCTTAAAATATTTGTATTAATATTCTAAAAATGAGCACTATCCTTTCACTTAGAGTTGCTTCATTTTTATTTATTTTTTGTTTTTTTTGTTTTTTTCTCCTCCTTTCCATTGCTTTTGTTTCAATTCTGCTGTTTTAGAGCAATCACAAAAGCTTGCTATTTTCTTTCCTCTGGTTATTGTGTATTGCCTCCCACATCCCCTTTGTTTTTTCCCTTCATGTTTGAGTTTGAATACGGCCATCCCTTGTAATCTCTATGGAGGGTTCATCTGTGATACCTGACTGGAACTGCCTGGCCAAATGGTTGGAACCTGGTCTTAGTTGTTCACTTCACTATGATGAAAAAAAATCTTAGGCTCCAAATGCAATGAATGATCTATTTATCTACAGAGAAAGGTACCATCATGTTTGTTAAAATGTGTAGTTGAACAAGACGATTGTTAAGAGCGAGTTTGGGAGACTAAAGCAGAGTAGGATGGTATGTGTGCACCATGTTGGGCACCTGTTGTGTATCTGCTCTAAAACTGGATTTTCATAATATACACTGTACATGGCCTGTCTCCCAATGCATAGTTATCAGGACACTGCCACATAGCTTTTTGATTGTGTTTAGGTCATTGCAAAATAAAGCATGGCTGCAAGCATCAACTGTATATGATAGGTGCACTTTCAGTAATGATGAAAATTTTGATTTCACCTTTTTCAAATTGTTCATATTTGTCTATGTTTCACTTCTGAATGACAGACAAAAGATTATCACAGAGTTCAGCGAATGAAAGTGTACCGGATGAAATATTGTCCGTGTCGGGACGACCTGCTCGTGTTCCTGACTGTTCCATTTCCAGTGTTGAAAGGACTCTCCCCCTTCCCTTGGTGTTTCTTAATTAAAAACAAAATTCATGTGCTATTTATAATCTCCTGAGTTTTCTTTTTTCTCCACTGTACTTGCTGTGTTTCTGCTCTGTGTTGGGAGGCTTCCTTCAGATGAGGTGTTTTTTGCACCTAATCATTTCATTGTGCCCACATCGTCTATTGTATAACCAAGCCTTTGACCTAATCCCTTGGGAGAGACTGAGAGAATGACAGGTTGATTACCCAGTCTATTGACAAAGTCAAGATCCAATGTTCCCCACTAGAAGTTACACCCAAATCAGGTTTCTAAAATAAATCTGTCCCATGGCCATAGAGCTCTCATCTTACTGCAGGCTTAGGTAGGGCTTGTTTGTACAGGTCTTACAGTGAGTTACCCTGGCAGTAGATTAAATGATGTAATGGATAAAGTGAAGGTGCCACTGAGAGCCATAATATTTATGCATGTTGAAAAAAAATATTTCTTAGTTTATTTTTTCGAAAATAAGAAGGTGAAGCAGCATAAATGATGAGATGAGCTGTTGATACTGGCAGTTTATGGATTCTATATTGATTGTACAGTTATATACAGTACTAAGATATTTGGATTTGTGTGCAGCTGCTAATGAAGATTTGCAGAATAGAATTAATTAAAAAGCTACACTTGGAATAAGCTATTCATGACCCATTGTTGATGGGTGGCCCTGCAGCAAACTGAATTACTCTCACTGGCAATGCCATCCATAGGCTACAGTTATGTAACCAGATTAGAGGAACGTCTTCAAAAGAGCTGCAGAAGGCTTGCATTGGAATTGGCCATGTGAAGTTCAGCTCTAAACATGAGGACTAATCTGGTGTCATACTGTCAGAGGATTTGTACCACAGGATGTTAAGGCATAATTTAATACTGGGTTAGCTGAAGGGGGCTCGGTTTCAGGTCTCACGTCAAAAGGGCTATGTAAGAGGTGTCAGATGTCCGAAGTCAGGGAAGTGTGTCCTCTATTTCCATACAGCATGTGGCCCCACACTTATTCCATTGTTCAAAAGGTGAGATGTTATTCTCACAATAATTCAAATTTTTCTCTCAACAAAACCAAAGTTAAAGAGACTATTTGACTTGATTGACAGAAGGCACACATATTCTTATACTGAAAGATCATTGTACTCATGATGAAATAATACTTCTTTGGCTAATAGTACATGTCGGAATACAATCAGCAGTTAGCCTAAATGATAAGACACTGTTACATATGACTGTCTTCTTCCATACTTGCCGATATACAGATGGAACTTGATATGTTCAGGTTTTGCTACAACATAGATCTCCAGTCAATCCCAACAAGGGAGACTTATCAATATTTTCCTCCAAACCACTATATGTGATTTAGTCCCTTGACCCTGTGACCTGGTCAAGTGCAACGCTTATGCCATAATGCCATTTCCCTTGACCAGTTGTTTCAATCTAGTCACTCTATTATAGTCATTCATACAGATTTGCTTTCTTGAGCATAACATAGATTTGATCTTCCATTCATTGTGGTATGGAGAGTTTTAAGACAATGGATGTTTGTGGGCAAAGCCACACAATACTACATTAAGTGTCTCAAAATGTAATATGTCCTGTAAAATAGAATTTTCCTCTGTAGAAAGAATTTATATTTTTAAGCTAATTCAACAAGAAATATGCAGCAACCTGACCCTCAATCAAAAACACAACTTTTGGCTCAGTGGGTGACGACACCAACCATGTAACTGCAAAATCCTGGAGTCAAGTCCTGCCTGACCTTTGTCTCATGCCCCCCCCCCTCTCACTTTTGGGGGGGGGGGGGGTTCCAGCTAAATCCAATATGCATTTTTGAAACTATGATCAAGTTCATTTCACTATCAGCAATGCGGTTTATAATACATAATGGAAAATAAAAAAGCATTTTGAATACAATATGATTGCAAAACATGAGTCATGCTTTCCTTTTTTTCTCAGGTATGCAATTATAAAGCTGTTGAACTTAATATCATATCTCAGTCACACTAAAACCTCAGGGCCATTTCCAGCCAAAAAACCACTTGCTTGACACAACAGACCTGCTGGGACAACATCACGTCTTCAGCAGTCATTCAAAACTAATCCTGGTTATTTTAGACTTGTCTTTGAGGGACATTTAACGCTAGAGCCCAAGGCCCCTCTGTTTGGCCACCACCTGCATTGTTATCTACCGAAATTCAATCGTCACATGCAACAGGTGAGCTTTCATAACTCTCATTCATCTGTGCCTGCCCTAGGGAAAATGAAAAACAGACTGATAGGCTCTGGGATATGACATATTGACCTTTTCGATGAATGGCAGTCAGATGCGATGTCTTCAAGCCCGATGATAGAGGACAATGACAAGTGAAATATTCATGATACTGTTATAATAGCATTTGACAATGTAAGTGATATATCTATGAATAATCCAAAATTCTACCACTGTACTTGAGGTCAAAGAAAATATTTATGACTCACTTAAAATGATCTCATGACAGCCAATGTCAAAGTCAAACACATATGACACATATTATTATATTGTATTATATCATATTATATCTTAACACATACAACCAAATAGTTTATTTATGTTTGATAATGAGGCCCGTTATGACATATCTTTATCACAGGTATATCACCTTGGTTAATGTCAAGATGTCATGACAAGTACATCCATAATAATAATAATAAAAATAATAATAATAATAATAATAATAATAACAATAACTTTGTTTATATAGCACCTTTCAAAAACAAAGTTACAAAGTGCTTTACAATAAAAACAGATAATAAAAGTAGATAAAATCCAAAAATTAAGATATAAACAAGATAAAATCATTTAAAAAGTTACAACAAATACCATCAGTCAAGAAAAAGCCATAAGATAAAAGTGAGTCTTAAGAAGAGATTTAAAAGAGGATACTGAGTTTGCCTGCCTGAGATCCCCAGGCAGGGAGTTCCACAGCTGAGGGGCCCGAACAGCAAAGGCCCGGTCACCTTTAGTGACAAGTCAAGATTTTGGAACCATTAGTAGGGCCCTGCTGGAGGATCTCAAGCAGCGATCAGACTCATCGGGAGTTGGCAGATCACAGATATAGGCAGGAGCCTGACCATTCAAGGCTTTGAAAACAAGCAGTAAAATCTTAAAATCAATTCTAAAACTCACAGGTCATAATGTCAATTTTGCACTGAAAGTGACATTATCCACCGAATGACACCGAGTCATAAACTCATAAACATCAGCTCATGTTCATGTCTGATGTCAAGTCATGGTTATGACAGCATTATCCACACCCCTTTAAATAAAGTGTTAGCAATTCTTTCAGCACATACAGAAGTGAATCTTTTAGTCAGCCTTGCCGGAGACTCAGGATCGATATATAACAGGTCAGAGGTTACATGAATAAGTAGGGTAACCCATTTTTAGTGGGACGATGATACAGGTACGTGAGGATGTACAAAAACATGGGAGACTCAGTTCAAGTTATATATTAATCTGGCTCATGTATAACTAAAAGTTAATAACCTCAAATTAATCTGAGGATTCAGTCATTCCAGAAGTGCTGAAAGTAGCTTGTCAAATTGAATCAGTGGAAAGCCTCCCTTCATATTATAGCAGCTTAAATCTTAGATGCGTAGGTTATTGCAACCTATGATCTGCGTTAGAATCAATGCAATGTAATAACAAGACAGATAGTACACAATAGTAATGAATGCGTGAAAATAATGTGAAAAATATATAATATATAATAATGTAAAAATAATATATACATTTGATGACATCAAAAATTGATGTCATCAAATATCTGAGGAAAAAAAATGCAAATATCCGAGGTAAAAAAACAATTTGATTATACATGCACCAGATGTAAAATAGTCTTGCTGAGCAGTACCACTTATTTTGACATTTAAAGTGTGGTGCACAATAAAGGTTCCAATTACATTTTATAGTAAATGCAAACAGGTAATTTTGGACCCACTTATGGAAACTTGGGGTAGTAATACAAAGACTGTATTTTCTTAAAAAGTATAACATGTAGGTAAAAAATTGGACTGGGCGCATATCAAAAACAAGATTTTCGAGGAATACCTGGAACATGTAATAATGAAAAGTTATTACATAAGAAAACCCAGCCAGATAATTTTTGACCCACCACTACTTACCTCCCACACATCTAAACAAAAAGCACTCCTATTGTGTCAAGTGGGGGGTCACATATGTGACAATAATGCATAGAAATGCTGTCTATCATAAGGAAAACAGTGGGGCTCATTGTTCTGGCTGTGGCTATTGTTATGGCTCAACTTGTAGCAAGTCCCTTGTACTTTCATTCAGACTCTACTGACAAACGTTTAGTCTTTTAGTCATCACTTCCCCTCGAGTGAGGGGAAGTGATGAACTGAGGAGGGGGATTTGGGTAGAAACATGAACTTCCTGAGACAAGGCAGAGAGGAGGGGTGGATTACAGGTGAAGAGGAACAGCATGTCTTGTATCAGCCTTAGTGGGAGGAGCTGAAATGTGTGCGTACACACACCAAGGATGTCAGGGGACCAAACCTATTGGTCAGATGATAAATCAAAGGGTGATGATGCAGTGGGATAGGACGTGTCTAGTATGTCTAGTATTTTCCATGTTGTACCCATCTCTTCCACATGTCTCCTCCCTACAAGCAACATCTGCTCTTTCACAGCCAGACGAGGCTAACTTTGTGAGTAAAATCCATGTGAATCCAATAGAATAATTCAATTTGATTTTGAAGAGCTTGAACAATCTCTCATTTTTGGTTTTAATTGATTTATTTATGTTTGTTTGTTTTTTTTAAATATATATTATCTCCCTTAGATTACTCGATAAAGAAGCATGCTGTCATTTCAGGTACTTGATCTTAACACTTTTCAGGTTGTGAATAGATTTTAGACATGAAATTATATATTTCACCATGACTCACCCGACTGATTTAAATTTTTGTTGTAATTTCAGCGCCCTCTGATTTGGTGTCTCCTAATCTCAGGTAATAAAATGAATGACTTCTTGATTTGTTATTATTTCATTTGTATAAAAAAACAAAAAACAAATTTACTAATCAATTAATTTTTGCACTGACATTTCTTCCTCCAGAACTTCAGCTCTTTGCCACTGCTTTGGAAAGTAAGCATTGAGTTGACTTTTTTTTTCTGATATGTTGTAAATCTATTTTCAAACAACACAACAATACACAGCAAATTGCCAAGTCCTTTCTTATCATCAATTACTTTCCCCTTCCCCATGGCCAGCCTGTAAGACTGCCTGGTTTGATGATGGAGATGTGTCCAGAGAGGGGGACTCGGAGCTCTACAGCGACCTGAGAAGGAACCACTGGACAAGGATCTGCTCCAACCCAGTGGACATGGAGGCTCAGACTGTCTCTGGGATTAAGTCTCAGCACACCAAGAACACCTTCCACAAGTAAAGACTCAGTTGGCATCATGAAGCTATGAAAGTGCATGATCAAATGCATGTTAAGGACTGGTCAACTCATCTCATAGGTGATAGCAGCATTTTTGCCCCATATGAGCCATGTGTAACTTTAGGGATGGGTCTCTTTTGCAGGTACAGTGCATCAGAGGGCTTTGTGTGCCTCAACTCGGAACAGAAATTGAGGCAATGTGATGATTACAAGGTCATGTTCACCTGCTTGGGACAGTTCTGCTCAGGTATTAAATGTGACGCAGCTAAAAATGACAGTACAGTATTAACCTTGTGGGTGATTATTCTCTCGGGTCAAATATAGCATGATAAAGCTTGATATTTAGTAGAATGTGACGTGATCTGGGATTCATTTGGTTGTCGGCTTGCACAGAGTGCCGGACACGCTGGTTCGACTACGATGACCCCACAGGGAACGGAGACTACGAGGTCCTCAGTGAGCTGCTCATCATGTACCCCAAAGAAATCTGTCCTCAGCCAATAGCCATCGAGGCCCAGACCGTCTCTGGAAAACCAGCCTCCAACACCTCTGACTTTTTTTTAATGTGAGATTACAGCAGAATAATGTGACAGAAAAATTACCAAATGTTCAATGACTTAAAATGCAAGTGGGAATATATCTCACTTATCTATCATCTTGTTTTTTTTGTCAGTTATGATGCCACCTACGGGTTTGCCTGTGTAAATGCAGACCAAGGGAGCAGGAGCTGTGAAGACTACAGAGTCAGGTTCACATGTCCTACAGAGTTCTGTCAGGGTGTGTAGGATGTCCAAAACATTGTAAATTGTAACCCACCTTCACACACATGTAGACACACACCTTTCCATTTCTGTAAAACAATGAACATGATGCTTGCTGCACTCTAACTTCAGCAGACACATATCTATTTCTCGCTTCTACTTAGTGTCGGAGGAGTGTCGGACTAGGTGGCTGAGCAGTGATGACCCGTCAGAGGAGGGAGACGTGGAGTCCATACCCCAGCTACTGAAGACCTTCCCTGGTCAAGCCTGTCGAAATCCAATCAGCATCGAGGCCAAGACAACATACGGAATATCGGCCAAACACACTGGAGACACCTACCTCTCGTAAGCACGCGGTCTGGCTGTCAAACATACAGGTTTGGACATCTGCAACATCTGTTCAGTTAAGCATGTGTTTCCTAATCAGCATTACATTCTTCTTTGATATTCCAGCTATGATGTTACCTTTGGGTTTGTGTGCATCAACAAAGACCAGGGGAGCGGACGATGTGAGGATTACCAAGTGATGCTGACCTGTCCCTCGGATTTCTGTCAAGGTGAGACTTTGTGGAATTAAGACTCGCACTGCAAGGTTTCTTAAGGATTTACTCAACTAAGCTCTTTGTGGCTTTTCTAGCTAGAAATGCCAGATTGGAGAGCTGCAAGAAAGCTTCAAAGAAAAATGTGGATGTGGGATTTTCACCCAAACGTTGTGTGGATTAGTGGACTGTTGTATGAATTTGTGTGTGATTAGATTCAAGAGTAATGTGGTTATTCTTATGAGGCCTCATAGATGCATAAAATGACAAAAACAAAACAACCATTAAAAATCTTAAATAATTCCTTGGATATGTTTTTATGAAAAGGTGGAAATAAGGCACCAAGAAATCCAAGGCATCATTATGTTCTTTAAGTGAATGTGCAAAATGTGTTGATTATTCATGGGTTTGCAATATGCAATTCAAATCTCTGAATCAGAAGACGTCAGTGTCAGTCCGCAGAGCGGTTGAGTGTTTTTCTCTGTGTGGCAGGCTGCAGGACACGCTGGTTCGACTTGGACAACCCAACTGGGCGGGGGGACTACGAGACCCTCCTCCAGCTGCAGATGGTCTATCCCAGTCAGGTCTGCCCCCAGCCTGTGGCCATTGAAGCCATGACTGTGTCCGGTACCCCAGCACTAAAGACCGGTGATGTCTTCCAAGTGTAAGTCATGGGACAAGACAAGAAACCCCCAAACTGCTGGTAGATAAACATACTTTAGGTAATATCATGTCTGCAGCATCAAGTCAATTTTTTAGAAGTCTAAAAAATACAGGACTTTAAATGCAGAATATTTAGTAAAAGTCATGGAAGGATGAGGACATTGTGTGTGCAATGTCGGGGAAATTTAATTTAATTTGAAAACTCAATGTCAATGGTGTGGGTTCTTGGCCTTTCTAGTGTTAAACCAATTGCTCATTATGTATTTTGCAGGTATGATGCCACTCATGGCTTTGCCTGTGTGAATGCTGAGCAGCCGGGTGGAAAACGCTGTCAAGACTACAAGATCCGCTTCACCTGCCCACTGTCTTTCTGTTCAGTGAACAATTAGCGGTCATGAAGACAGGAATGACATTGCAGCACGCCACAATACTGTTTTGTGGGATTTGGTGTCAGTGGAGGATGTACAGTCATAACCAAATAGCTGCTACTAAAGATGTTAAAATTATGTTATTACCTGTGAAGTTAAATATTTGTTGCTGTATAGCGTGTTGTTCTGTAGAATTCCTCAATCTATGAATTTTCAATAAGGAAGAAATAAGCCTATAATTCAGTCATATTCACAGCAACCTATCCTTTAAGGAATGGGAGGGGAGATATATTGTCTTACATACTTGTAGCCTTGCAGGGTGCTGCGTTTTTAAGATAGCTTTTAGCAATATCAATAAGTGCATGTTTTCTTAAGGCAATGAAGGAATGTCATGTCATCTACCCAGAGGTGTGGACTTGAATCATTCTTACTTAGGAGAGGTGGTACTTTCATGGACCTCGAGCTGAAGGGGATCCTTGAGAGAGGAGGGGTGACCTACAAATTTACTTGGGGTGCAGGGTCCAGGGACACATCTTGTCAGGGGGAGCAGAATTTCTAGCAGCACCCCTGATTCCACTGCTCAGACTGTAGTTAGGCCACTCCTGATGCAGTCGGTGTGTGATACTTTTACAAAACGTCTTTTCACAAGAATGGGGTTGCACTTGAGAGTGAGGATATTTTAGAAATATGTATTTACAGTATAACAACATTTACAAACTGTTTTGGTTTTTTGGGGTTTTTTTTGCAATCCAGCCTTCATTAGTGTCTGTGGATAAGAAGTCTACTTCCTAATGGATACTTGTGGGTCAGAGGTGAATCCATCAAATCATAGTCATATAAAAATGGTTGGCCTCAATAAATATTAATTATGTGAATATGGAAAAGTAAATGTGCAAATCCATATACATTTTAATCAAGTTTGTATTTGGGGAAAACAGAAGATCTCAAAAAATGTATTCTACTTTCCTGTATCAGCCTGGATTCAGAGCAATATCCTCCTATTGACTTAGTCAACTGGCTTACAGTCAATACAGTCATCAGTCAACACATGTTTTGCAATTGTTAATGACTTCTGTGTGGTCAATGCTGATGTCCCTCTCAATAGACAGTATCACACTAGCCAAAAACAATACTATCATGAGATTGGTTCACAAAAGGTATAATCAGGTATATTATTGATAGCTAGCTAAAGAGAAATTATAGGCCTATAGCTACTAGCTAGCTGGCACTTATTTGCCACTGTAACATTAGCTTCAACTCAAGCTAGATGCCTAATTTAAACTTCAAAGCTAACTATCAATAGCTACCACCAATAAAATACTAGATTGATTATAAGCTAGCTAGAGAAAAAACACAGAGCTAGCTGGCAAATACTTGCCTGTTTATTTCTAGGCTATAGCCAACTTCTCTAATCTAAACCACTGTCTGTTTTTGAATTTTTGAAAGTAAAAAATCCTTCATTAATTCATAATTTGTCGCTAAATGAAAATTGATTCAATAGAATGACAAAGGCTTAGAGATCTGCTAAATGAAAATTATGATGATACTTTTAAAGGGAACCACCTCATCAATCTACACTTACTACGAACGCACATAAGTAAACAGATAACACATAACACACACACACACACACATGCATGCATGCAAACACTCAAAAATACACACATGCAAACACATTTTAAGCAAGAGTCAGTCTAGGGTGCTAGCCTGGAGGACACACAGACCAACATGGTGTGCGATGAGTCAGTACATCAACCAAGCTGTTAGGGCCCCTATGGTTTCCTTGTGACCCTACACTGTAAAGAATTTCACTGTAAAATAACAGTAAAATACTGGCAGCAGAGACGCCAGCATCTTACTGTTATTTTACAGTGCATCTACTGTAATTTCTTTTAACAGTATATTACTGTATATTGGATTACAGTATATGACAGTAGTTTTACGGTAGCTGTACGGTAATTTTACAGTATATGCCAGTATGTTACTGTTTATTTACAAAGGGTAATACAATCTGCTGCTTTTGCATTTAATTCCTATAAATCCCCACAAATTAAAAAAAAAAAAAAAAAAGTAGAAAACACAAGAGAATTCACATTCAATAAAATATTACTGTAGTTTATTACAAGTCCTCAACCATTTGTACAGCTGACTTTGTAAGACTAATAATATTTGAAACATTTGTATTATAAAACTGACAAGGTACTGCATTACCATATTTGGAAGAAACTGTCTCCAATAAAATCCTTAATGACAGTCTTTACTGAACTCATGAGCATAACCTCAGACACTGAATTAAGATATCAAGAACAGTGTAACGGAACTGCATCACAGTCTAGCTTGGAAACAAGTCTTATGCACATGTAAATGTGAACTGCATGGCAGTGAAAGTGAAAGGGAGAAAGAGAAGAGAGGGAGAAAGAGAGAGCAAACAGTGAGAGAGGACTTGACTGCAGCGTTTGGCTGGCATCCTCAATCACCGATGACGAGTGCCTGTAAAACAAACAAACAACAAAAAAATTGAGCAACACAATATCACTGGTAAAATATAAAAATATGAAACAGACTAATGGAGGGAGGGAGAGAAAGGTAAACATAAGTATGAGGGGAGAGGAAGGGGCCAGAGCAATAAACAGTGTTCAAGGGAGAGACAGAAAATGGTTACAGACAGGACAAAAAGTACAAAGAAGAGAGAACAGTAAGAGACAATGTTGCTCCTGGGAATAACACACTGACACACCTCACTTCTCCATCTGCTGAGAGCAGAGCCGGTCCTGACCTACCTGGGGCCCTAAGCAAAATTCTGCTAAGGGGCCCTCCTACCTGACCCGTGAGCCATGTAAACCATTTGCCATTGCCACACAGTCACACCTGACACCCCAGTGCTCCCACTACAATCCAACAATTAAGCATAGCACCTGTAAATAAGTATTGTGCTTTGCCTACCGCAAGCACAATAATTATAGATAACAATAGCCTACTATTATTAATTTTATCAGCCGCATCAGGCCCATTCAAACTGGCTCCCCCAGATTTCCATACATTTTCAAATATAAAATACTATTTATACTATGGCTTGGCTGAATACTTGGTTATTATTTACAGAGAAATGTGCATCCATATTGCCCAGTATGCCCAGCTAATCAACATTTTAAATTCAATATTTAATCAATAGTCAATGTCAATCCATTGCTTTCTATCTTGCATTAGTCCAGAGTTGTAACTAAACCTTGACTGAGAGACTAGATAATCATTGTCGTGTTTTAAAATTATGTGCGCCTATGAGGAGTGCCATCACGCCCATATACTGTCTGGACTGGACTTAACTGGACTGGACTGGACTGGTCCCCACAGAGGCTGCTGCTGGAAAGCGCGAGTTTCATTTTGTGCACGTGCATATGAACGCATGTTCATGCGCGATGCGGTTATCTTTTCTGAGCAGCAGTCAATAAACACCGTTGCCCGTTGGCGTTTATCAAACGGAATAAATATTGCGTGTACCTTCATATCAATTGTTTTATTAATTTAAGTGCAATAAATAAAAAAAGCGATTTCACTGCCTTTTTGCTTTTTGCATTTGAGTTGACACCACAGAAAAGGAAAGAGAGATGTGCATTTTTCCTTTTTGCTTTTAGTTTTTCAGTACAGAAAAGCAGTATATTCAACTTGTGTGGTGTTCAAGTGCTCTGTGAAAAGGTTTTCCATCATCCCATGACACAACTTCTTCAGAATCGACAGACATCTAGGGCAGATCTGGGCAGGTTACCAAGAAAAGAGACTGCAAGTTCATCTATAACAGTCAAAGCTAATCAAAGCTCAATAATCAAAGCTCTAACACAGTGGTGTGCACAGACTCTCTAAGGGGCAGGGGCAAAAATTAAAAAGGGGCACCTCCTCCACAATTTGCACCAAACTCGCCTGTGTTCGTAACAGGATTTGTTTACAGCAACACGTCTTCTGCTGCCCTACAAACTTTAACAGTAGGTAACATTATTACCTTGTGGTATTTAAGTAACGTTAGTGGAATTATGTAATTTAACTGTGTTGCAGTGCTTCAGTGCATAGAATTGAACACACACACTGTGGGTCTGTACAGGATCTGTGCTTGTTTCAATGAAGAAGTGGAAAAAGGTCTCAAAATGTATTCTACTTTCCTGTATCAGACTGGATTCACAGCTTTTTCATCAAACTGTGTTCAAAATAAGGCTGCCAGGCTTCTACTGAACTGTTCAGTTAGGACAAGTGTGGTAAAGATGCATTCTCAACTCTCATGGTTGACTGTTGAAAAAAAAAAAGATTTATGGTTGCTTTTGTTTATTCAAAATATTGTCATCAACAAAACACCAGACCATTTTTTTCAGACATTAATCAGTATCTCTACTACACATAAGCACCACACTAGCCCTGGAAGTGGCTGGCAAGCAAGCAAGACACAGACAGACCAAGAGATGCACTGCCCAGTTGGTTAGCAAGACAGACAGACTAGAGAGATGCACTGCAAGCTAGCACATCAACTTAACGTTACTGTTATTTGCCGACATCAAACTTGGAGAGGAGAGAACACAAGTTTACCTGATTGCTGTTCCCGCAGTTCACTCTCATGGTGTTTTTTCCCCCTCTTTTCGTGACCAGAAGGATAGCTCCGCTTCATCCTCTCATCGAAGTTGTAAACATTGACACACGCTTTGACACGAGGGGGAGGCGGGGCCCTTGCGTAATTTGCGGGGCCCTACGCAACTTGCGTAGTGAGCGTATAGGGCCACCCGGCTCTGCCTGCATGTACAGCTAATGGGGATCCTTATCAATAAACAATAAACAATAAACAATAAACTAAGGTTGTCTTCTCATCAACCAAGGTTTCTTTATAATCTGCATATTAACTAAGCATTAATTATTGAAACCTTACCATCACCAACTAATCACAATTTATTAGTTAATCAGCATATTAGTTGACCATGACTGAAGCTTAATAACTAACCAACATGTTAAAATGTGGTTAGTTAATGCTTAACCATTAATTAATTAAGCATGAACTAGTGAAATGTAATGTAAAGTGTTCCCATTCCACTGCCCGATCCCCAGAGTTGGGACTAAGTCAAACTTGCTTGTGTCACAAGCAATTCACAAAGGCTAGAGTCCAGGTCTCAATAAGTTTCAAGTCGCAATGAAGCCAAGTCACGTCACAATAAAGATCAAGTCAAGTTTAATACTCAGCTTGGATGTAAGCACGTGATACTGTAGCATTGGTCACTTGACACTTACTTGACCAGACCCTATGACTTGTGACTTCCTTGCGACTCTGGAAGGACTTGTCCCACCTCCTATGGCAAGCCATTGTAACATTAAATGGTTGGCCTTGACCATCCATAATTACATTCCAGATATCTACAAATACAATTTGACTAGTCATAATTATAATATGGCCAGTCAGAATGATAATTCAAGATATCTGCAATTACAATCTGACTAGTAAGAATGGTAATTAAAGATATCTCTAATTACATTTTGACTAGTCAAAATATATTTTAAGATATCTATAATGACGTCACAAATATCTTCAAATGACGCGTCACACATACTGAATGATAACCGGAGATATCTGTAATTCTGTTTTGACTATAGTCAAAATTATATTTTCAGATATCTCAGAATTGTCATGGTTCTGCCATGGCCTGCCCTTGTATTTTCCTTGTTTCTCTGTGTTTTCTGCCTGCCCTTGTGTCTCCGCCTCCTGGTCTGTCTCTCTGTAGTCTGTCTGTTAGTGGGTGTGGCTCCCCCTCCACCAATCAGCCCCTGGACTAATTTCTCTCCCGCCAGCTGTTCCTCGTTCTTCGTTAGTCTGTGTGTTTAAATAGTCTGTGTTTCTTAGTTGTCTTTGTCAGTTTGTCTGTTCTGTTACCTGTTCAGTACCTGCTCTGTTCGTGTTCCTGTGTTACCTACCTCTTCACCAGTTTGGACTTCTTCGTGCCTTGTTGCCAGGTTGGGTTTCTTGTCTTCTTGTTTGCCAGCCTGTTGCGTTTTTGGTTTGCCTTTTGCCTGTCGGCCTGTTTTGGTTTTTTCCCTTTTTGGATTTCCTGATTTTGTACTTTGCCTTAGTTCCTTTATTAAAACCTCTTGCTTTGGAAAAACTCTGTGCCTGTCTGCATTTGGGTCCTCACCACACCTCCTCGTAACAAGAATTGTGACTAGTCAAATCAGTTGTGCATGACATGACTGATGCGAGGCTTCCCAATGAATGCTGAATTCTGCATTACACGGGTAGGGTCACCAGAATCAAAGTTATAGGGGGGATACATTATTTGGCAGACCTGCCAAGGTAATTGACATTATAAAAGAGCAATTCTCCTCACAAATAGTTAAAATGATAGTTCCCCCTTTCGTTGGCTTGTAATAGAAAATGGTAGTTCCCCTTTCGTTGGCTTGTAATGGAACAAGTCAAGTTTAATACTCAGCTTGGATGTAAGCATGTGATACTGTAGCATTGGTCACTTGACACTTACTTGACCCTATGACTTGTGACTTCCTTGCGACTCTGGAAGGACTTGTCCCACCTCCTATGGCAAGCCGTTGTAACGTTAAATGGTTGACCTTGACCATCCATAGTTACATTCCAGATATCTACAAATACAATTTGACTAGTCATAATTATATTATGGCCAGTCAGAATGGTAATTAAAGATATCTCTAATTACATTTTGGCTAGTCAAAATATATTTAGATATCTATAATGACGTCACAAATATCTTCAAATGACGCGTCACACATACTGAATGATAACCAGAGATATCTGTGTTTCTGTTTTGACTATAGTCAAAATGATGTTTTCCCCCTCCACCAATCAGCCCCTGGACTATTTTCCCTCCCGTCAGCTGTTCCTTGTTCTTCGTTAGTCTGTGTGTTTAAATAGTCTGTGTTTCTTAGTTGTCTTTGTCAGTTCGTCTGTTCTGTTACCTGTTCAGTACCTGCTCTGTTCCTGTTTGGTTTCCCGGTGTTTCCTGTCCTTGTGTTCCTGTGTTACCTGCCTCGTCACCAGTTTGGACTTCTTCGTGCCTTGTTGCCAGCCAGGTTGGGTTTCTTGTCTTCTTTTGTTTGCCAGCCTGTTGCGTTTTTTGTTTTTGTTTTGCCTTTTGCCTGTCGGCCTGTTTTGGTTTTTTCCCTTTTTGGATTTCCTGATTTTGTACTTTGCCTTAGTTCCTTTATTAAAACCGCTTGCTTTGGAAAAACTCTGTGCCTGTCTGCATTTGGGTCCTCACCACACCTCCCCGTAACAGTACGAACTGACCAGTATGGCTATAACAGCAGACACACCCCCTCCCTCTGCAACTGGGTTAGAGATAATTTCCCTGTTCACCTATTTTGCCCGTCAAGCAGCCTAGCTCCCAGCCCAAGCCTAGGCCGCAGCAGCAGCCTAGCTCCCAGCCCAAGCCTAGGCCGCAGCAGCAGCCGAGCTACCAGCCCAAGCCGCAGCAGCAGCCGAGCTACCAGTCCAAGTCCCAGTCAGCTAGCCACCAGCCTGTCTCCCAGTCAGCTAGCCACCAGCCTGTCTCCCAGTCAGCTAGCCTCCAGCCTGCTAGCCACCAGCCTGTCTCCCAGTCTGCTAGCTCCCAGTTTGCTAGCCTTCAGCCTGTACCCCAATCGGTTAGGCTCGGGTTTTTGAGCCTACAACCTGCCTGTTCTGATCTGGCATTTTCTGAACCCCGGGAGTCTACTGTGGAGCAGCTGAGGAGCCACCATGATGTCCAGCAGTCACCCTATGAAGGGACTCACCTAGTCATTTTCACAGGGGAACCGCGGAGTCTCCAGAAGGAGGCGAGGTCCCCAGGGCTCCCGACGCCACTGGCTGTCTGCTGCCCAGTGCCACAGAGCCTCCGCTGCCCAGCACCACTACTGAGGTCCAGTCTGTTCCTGCCGGGCCGCAGCAATCTCCCGTTCCTGTGCCGCGGAAGCTCCCTGTCGCCGAGCTGCGGCAGTCACCTGTTCCTGAGCTGCAAAAGCCTTCTGTTCCTGTGCTAGTAAAGCCTTCTGTTCCTGGGCTGCAGCTGTCTCCTGTACCTGTGTTGCAGCAATCTGCTGAGCCTGAGTTGCAGCAAATTTCTGTTCCTGTTCTGCTGCAGTCTCCTGTGGCTGCGTTTCAGCAATCCCCTGGTTTCCTGGCTTCACCGGCTCACCTGCTGGGCTTCCAGCTGACACAGTCTGCTCTGCAGCCAGATCCCCAGTTGTCGGCCGCGTTTGCCGACGCCCTGCCATTCCCCGTCGGCCATCTCCGACAGCCGTTGCAGGACTCCGGTGCGGCATTCCAGTATCCGGTCAACTCCAGTGTTCCCAGTGACTCCTGTGACACCAGTGCCGGTCCTGCACTCCAGCCGCCGGACTCCGGTCCTGCACTCCAGCCGCCGGACTCCGGTCCTGTGCTCCAGCCTCCGGTCCTGCGCTCCAGTCTCCGGCCTCCGGTTCAGCGCTCCAGTCTCCGGCCTCCGGTCCTGCTTTCCAGTCTCCGGCCTCCGGTCCCGCACTCCTGCCGCCGGACTCCGGTCCTGTACTCCTGACACCAGAAGCTGATCTCGCAGCCTGCCCTGACCCCCCGCCGCCTAATCCTCTGGCGTCAGCTGCATTCCCTGACCTCCAGCTGCGTCGTCGACCTGAGCAGTCCCGCTTTCGTCGCCGACCTCCTGAGTGGCCCAGCCTACATTGCTGGCCTCCTGAGCAGTCTTTTCCACATCACCGGTTTTCAGAGCCGCTCCGCCACTCTGGTCGTCCTCCTGCCCGTCCTCCAGAGCTGCTCCGCCACTCTATATTTATGTGTATATATATATATATATAATGACGTCACAAATATCTTCAAATGACGCGTCACACATACTGAGTGATAACCGGAGATATCTGTAATTCTGTTTTGACTATAGTCAAAATTATATTTTCAGATATCTCAGTTAGAATTGTCATGGTTCTGCCATGGCCTGCCCTTGTATTTTCCTTGTTTCTGTGTTTTCTGCCTGCCCTTGTGTCTCCACCTCCTGGTCTGTCTCTCTGTAGTCTGTCTGTTAGTGGGTGTGGCTCCCCCTCCACCAATATGCCCCTGGACTAATTTCTCTCCCGCCAGCTGTTCTTCGTTAGTGTGTGTTTAAATAGTCTGTGTTTCTTAGTTGTCTTTGTTAGTTTGTCTGTTCTGTTACCTGTTCAGTACCTGCTCTGTTCCTGTCCTTGTGTTCCTGTGTAACCTGCCTCGTCACCAGTTTGGACTTCTTCGTGCCTTGTTGCCAGGTTGGGTTTCTTGTCGTCTTGTTTGCCAGCCTGTTGCGTTTTTGGTTTGCCTTTTGCCGGTCAGCCTTATTTTGGTTTTTTCCCTTTTTGGATTTCCTGATTTTGTACTTTGCCTTAGTTCCTTTATTAAAACCTCTTGCTTTGGAAAAACTCTGTGCCTGTCTGCATTTGGGTCCTCACCACACCTCCTCGTAACAACAATTGTGACTAGTCAAATCAGTCGTGCATGACATGACTGATGCGAGGCTTCCCAATGAATGCTGAATTCTGCATTACACTGGTAGGGTCACCAGAATCAAAGTTATAGGGGGGATACATTATTTGGCAGACCTGCCAAGGTAATTGACATTATAAAAGAGCAAGTCTCCTCACAAATAGTTAAAATGATAGTTCCCCCTTTCGTTGGCTTGTAATAGAAAATGGTAGTTCCCCTTTCGTTGGCTTGTAATGGAACAAGTCAAGTTTAATACTCAGCTTGGATGTAAGCATGTGATACTGTAGCATTGGTCACTTGACACTTACTTGACCCTATGACTTGTGACTTCCTTGCGACTCTGGAAGGACTTGTCCCACCTCCTATGGCAAGCCGTTGTAACGTTAAATGGTTGACCTTGACCATCCATAATTACATTCCAGATATCTACAAATACAATTTGACTAGTCATAATTATATTATGGCCAGTCAGAATGGTAATTCAAGATATCTGCAATTACAATCTGACTAGTAAGAATGGTAATTAAAGATATCTCTAATTACATTTTGACTAGTCAAAATATGTTTAGATATCTATAATGACGTCACAAATATCTTCAAATGACGCGTCACACATACTGAATGATAACCAGAGATATCTGTGTTTCTGTTTTGACTATAGTCAAAATGATGTTTTCAGATATCTCAGTTAGAATTGTGACTAGTCAAATCAGTTGTGCATGACGTGACGGATGCGAGGCTTCCCAATGAATGCCGGTGTAATGCTGAATTCTGCATTACACCGGTAGGGTCACCAGAATCAAAGTTATAGGGGGGATACATTATTTGGCAGACCTGCTGAGGTAATTGACATTATAAAAGAGCAATTCTCCTCACAAATAGTTAAAATGATAGTTTCCCCTTTCGTTGGGTTGTAATGGAACTGGAACAGCGGCTTCCATGCTTCAAGGTACATGCCTCGCATGGCTTACTCTGATGTGAAAATGACATCTTGATATCTGCAATTGCATTTTGACTAGTCAGAATGATAATTCTACATTTTGACCAGTCAGAATGGTAATTCAAGATATCTATAAATATGTTTTGACTTGTCAGAATGGTAATTCAAGATATCTCCAAAATAAGATCTGTCTAGTCAAAATTCCTTTCAAGATATCCATATCTTGTTTATAGATATCTTAAAAGGACTTTTGACTAGTAAGAACTCCAATTTGAGATATCTCCACTTTAGTTTTGACTAGTCATAACTCCAGTTCAAGATATCTACAATTGTATTTTGACTAGACATATTGTAGTTTCAGATATCAAAAACATGATATCTTTAATTATGCAGAATTAAAGATATCTTGAACTGAAATTATGACTAGTCAGAACTTAAGTGAAGATATCTTGAATTTGAGATATGACTAGGCATAATTTCATGGAGATATCTGGAATTCACATTTCAGATAGTCAAAACTGAATTGTAGATAACTTTAATTGGAGATTCCATACAACTTAATGGCAAAAATAACTTAAATCTTACTAGTCAAAACGTAATTAGAGATATGTTAAATTATTTTAAGCATTTTGACTAGTCGTTAATGAATTACAGATGTCTGTAATGAGAATCCGGTCAGGTTACAACGGCTTGTCATACCAGCTCACCCATTCTGCCCTACAAAGCCAAAGAGCAGCAACTGCATGAGTAAACTTATAAAAAAAACACTTAATTTATCTCCCAACTAAAGTATTATTGGTGCAGAGGTGCACTGGAAATTGTTTATAATTTTTGCTGACATTAAATCTAAACTGAAAACACACAAGAAATAGTTACTGCTGGCAATTGTGTTTTGTTTGGTGAATATTGTCAAAAGTATATATTTTTTTAGTCAGACTTTATTAAGGTAAAATAAAGTCGAAGGAGGATTAGGTTAGTTTTGGAGAGAAAAAAATACATTTTTAAATCTACACACCCAGTGCCATGAGTTCTTGGTCTATGTAGTGTTAAATAACTTGTTTTGGATATTTCACTCAAAATAGAACTTCTTATGTTTTCTGTGGTCTGTATTGTAGGCTACAATAATTTGCGTAAAGGTTGCTAATATATTTGACAGATTTGACAACAAAACCATTAGGCCTAACATACTGTGCAGAAACCAACAAACATTGTCTCCAGCCCTAAGAAAAAAAAAATATCACTAGCCTCAATGTTTCTGTGGTACTCAATATTGAATTCACAGTGGCCTTATCGTCCTTTATGGCATTTTTTCTCTTATAATATTCCTGAAATATTGATAAGATATGTAGCCATGCAAATTGGGCGGATCTTAAGCCTATTTGGAAAATTGGACTGGACTCATGATTATTCCAATGTTGTACTCTTTACAATTCCGGGTTATTCCCGTTATTGTGGTCGCCATCTAGTGTTATCGTGGAAAAAAAATAGAAGGCACGGGAGCGTCATTTCCGGTGGAATATTCCAGCGGATTTCTCCCTGGGCTTTAAAGTGGACGCGCTGAAAAAGTGACTGAGATGATCTTGACAGGTGAACAGCAGAATATCAATAGGATGCTACCGGCAGCGCAGTCACTTTAACCACACGAGTCAGTGAACAGACCAACACAGAAGAGAAGTCAGTCTGCATTTTAAACGTCTGCGTACTTGCGTGCCTGCGTGATTAGGCGTTCCATCACTTGATTTGCATTTATCACTCTGATCTTTGGATTCAGGTAAGATCATGCATGGCACTGCCTCTTCACACACAGTGAATGTGCAGACTTTTCAGTGTGATACATTGCCCTACATTCGCTGTGACGCAGTTGCGCCCCTTTACTCGAGCCTAGCAAGTGCTAACCTGTTGGGGTATTACACTGGTGCAATATTCACGAGGTAATTTGGACCCCATGGTGGTTGTTCTCTTGCCTATCGTGATGTTTTGCATCCAGAAAGGGGTACAGTACGGCAGAGAGGCCGATAGTGCGCTGCGCATTAAGGCTGCTGCTGTGTAGCTGTAAGGTGTAAAACAAAAGCTGAATCATACAGTTTAAGAGGGGTTAATGAACAACCATGACTGTTATGTGACATGAATTAATTTTATGGTCTGCGATATATCATTGTGTATTGGAGATGTTACCATCCTGCTCTTAATAATAAAGTTAAATAATCAAGGCAGGCAGGGTTATGTTCTACTTAAGGCCTATAACTTCCAAAATTGATTTCCTCCGCCCAATCCAGCTCTAATAGAATAGTTATTAAGACGATAATAGGCCCATCTAGTCAACCTTTTAATTGAGCCAATGGAGACGGTAATTCCAGTATGGAGATTTACAGCTAGGACATCAGTATAATATATCTTGAAATATAATGAAGCAACCTTGCTAGGCATATTTTAATATAAAACTGATCATCTGGCTGAAAATGTTTTCTATGTAGGCCTATTATGGCCTGCAGTCTTATCTTATTATGGGACTAGCATGATTTTGTTTTTGTTGATATTATGATGCAGGCAAAAGTTATCCAGTATGTTAGAATTTGTAAGTAGGCCTATGTACAAGTAATATATGTATGTATGCATGCATGCATGCATCTATACTGTATGTATGTATGTAAGCACTTTTTTTTTTTTTTTAAATGTTTGTATTTCAGCTGCTGTGCTGTGAGCTGACCCAGAGACAATCATGATCCTACTGACTCCCTCCTCTGGTAGGTGCTTGTTTCTGAATCTCATCTCATAATCTGGATTACTGTGTACCTGCATGGACATGGGCGTCCGAGATTACAGACTAGGTCTGCTTGTGTCAAACTGGGCAGGAAAACAGCCACTCGTGTTTTGAGGGAGTTTAATACATGTCTGGACTGAGCAAAAGAGGATACATGGTTAGTTTTGTTTTTAATTAAGTGCACAATACAGTGTGCATGTACAGCCAGGTAGTGCATATAGTACTAGTGATTATCGTAGTGCATATAGTACTAGTAATTATAGTAAGTGCTGTACAGGTGAGACTAAAATTGGTTATTTAGGGCTGGTTTCATTAACATTGCTTAAGGTTACTCCTTAAGATCATTATGTCTGATAAAATCTGATAAGAGGGAAATAGTTCATTAGGTCAGTACACGGACATAGACACTGTAGCAATATACTGTAGCCATGCAATTGAATTTCTCTCCTATTAAAGTAGTTTGAGAATAGCCACATTTTTTTGTACATAATAATCACACATACTCCTGAATTTCCCTAAGGGAATCAATAAAGTGCTATCTTATGTTATCTTATCTTATTTTATCACATATTGGTATATACTGTGTGTCTGCCATTTTCATAAACTACGGCCAATAGGAATAAGTCTATAAATAAGTCTAAGTCTATAAATAAAATAATAATAATCATAATGATCATAATAATCCCAATTATAATACTTTATTTATATGGCACTTTTGAAACAAATGTTACAAAGTCCTTCACACAAACAAATCAAAACAAAATGTGATAAAAGCAAAGTGAAGATAAAACATAGCCAACAGTATATCAACATTTAGGAATAAATGTCCTATTTTGGTTGATGTCCAGCTTTATGATCTGTATTTAATTTCTTATTAATTACTCATTTCTTTACCATTTATTTTCAGTGTCTCATTATCATAAATATAGAATTAACTCAAACAAAAGTAAAAAAAAAAAAAGTTGTTTTGTCCAGTACTGTATATGTAGTTCAAATTATCTCAGCTGTGAAATTTTTCCTGTTTTTCTTGTAGTCTGTTACCAGGTAACATAGCAGCGTAGTTACATAGCAAGGGGCTTTCCATCATTCCTTGCACTCATAGGCAGCAATCCAGAAATAGAGACCTGAGAATGTGTCTGGCTCTGGCTTCAATCCTTTATTTATTAGTGACTGTGACAGTGCATTAACCGGTTAGAGTAACGCTTTGTTGACCGTAAGATCTGTTACCTCACAGGTTTATGAGGCATACAGAGCCGCATAGCATAGAGTGCCCCTCTAATGCTATCCACTGTGATAATACTGTAGTTGATAACACTGATTATTCTGGAAACCTATAACAAACTTGGTATCAATTTGAGATCAAATGCAGAATGTCATCTGCATTGATTGATGTGCTGTTTTCCCATGAGAAGTTTTTAGACAGTAATTCAAATGCCAGCTGTGTGAAAGGTCCAAATGAGAAATAAAAAGCATGCTGTCAAGTAAAAGTGTGAGTTGTTGTTGGGTTTCTGCTGTGTCTCATACGCTGTTTTCTTTCAGATGAAGAGTCTCTTGAACTCGCCTGGCTTTGGAATCACAGGAAGTTCAGGGTGAAAAACATAATAGTAGGAACATGACTTTAACCCTTTTCACAAATAGAAGGTAGATTGGCTGAGTCTTTCAAGGGTTGCCACTGCAACATTTAAAAGTATTTCAATTTTTGTAGGTCTTTATCTGCGCATATTCTCTTGGACAGTGCTATGACTTTAGGAAAACTTCTGTGGGAAATATAAACTCACAAGGGAGGAAGCAGAGAGAAACAAAGATTGCTTTGTTTGTCTTCATTAAAAACCATCACAGCTTTGTGGGGGCAGAAGCAGCTCTGGCTGCAGCGAGGCAGAGTCAGCAGTCATTCCATCTTGCTGACATGACCTATGTAGCCTTTTCTATGGTTCATTTTGGTCATCAATACAACTAAACTTATAAACGTTACCATTACAATATCTGCTGATTGCATTTTAACTAGAGATATGTCCTCATAAAAAATACTATTGTTATTGAGGATGTAACCCCATGCAGTTTGCTGGCTTTCACATAGGCTACATAGTCTACACAAGCAAACCAGAAGCTTTATGTCGCAATCTCCATTAAAGGCTAGACTGCAGTGTTATTAATAGACTTGAACAGTTAGCTATGTGAGTGCTGCTGCCATGTCCTTGTTTCGGGTCACTATGTGTGATCAGAGCAACAGGCTGATGGATGTCATGTCTGTTATGTGTCAGTACAGTAGGTCTAACTCACAGTCACCGTAGCCCGTAGTCAAGTGGTGCATGTGGTCTCCTAAATGTCCGTAGCTTGTCCCCCACACCAGTACTTGTTTGCAGTTGACTCCTGAGCAGACCACATTTGAGTGCTAACACTTCACATGCATCCTGTTCAAACACTGTATCCTTTTGATATTCTTCCTATCCAAATGCTATCTGGATATTAAAGTTTACTGTATGTAATTGTGCCAGTATTTTTGTGACAGATGCAATATGTATCAAGTGTCTACTGTGTAGATATAGCTGATTAAGTTATTAATAGTTAATGAGGCACTCACCAATGTTGCATGCTCTAGCCTGCACACCCCTGATTGAATGAATGTAACAAATGCATTTTATTCATTCTGAAAATTGATTAATGTATCATAAGGTTGGTCTCCGTCCAATAAACATACATCTTGGTAAGTGATGCTTCTTTTACATAAGATGGAGGAATCCATTTTGTAGTAAAATTTTGTTTTAAATACAGTAAAAAATTAAACACGCAAGATATGCTACAATGTCCTGCAATATGGATTCCCACTCGATTCTATGCAAAATATCATTTTCCATGACTGGTATTCATAAAGCATTAAGATTACTTTTACTTTTTTACACTTTCTTCCTGTCACCCCAATAGCAAACTGGGGTTTCATACAAACTGAGGTTTGATTCAAACAGTCATCTGAAGCTTATTGGTTTCCAAAGATCAATGACTCACCGTCTTGAGTATGATCATCAGGGATTTAGTTTTTCTTGAGCCACAGCAGAGGCTATCAACATAACACGGACAACCACTAACTGTTGCTGTTCTGTGGTCTCAGGTTTCTTCCAGCGTACCAACAAGCTCTTTCTGAGTGAACAGGCCACAGGACTCCAGATCAAGGAGTTTGCACGTAAAAATGCTGCTAATGCTCTGTCAGTGGCCAACATGGTCATGGGCATGGCCTCCATTCTCAGCAGTCTTAACGGGTGAGTGACCACACCTAGTATTGGATTTTACTGCCTGGAACATGGGTCAGGCTCAGCTACAGCCTGGCCAAAGTCCCTGTGTGGATCCACAGTTTTGTAATAGATTGAAATGGATTCCAAAGGGAATTTAAGGATGCTGCTACATTTTCTCAAAAAGGTGACAGTGAAATGCTGCTGCAGCTGAGCTAGTAGGCTGAGGGAAGAGAGGCACAGTCAAGTGCAACTAGAGCTGTTCAAGGTCAGAAAAATGTTTTACCACCCATCCTTATAAAAAAATATCCTACAAAAAAAAAACATCCAAAACACCTTACAGTGCAATGAATGTTTACATTTTTAGCATGCGCGGCCCCACTGAGAATTAAACCTTGGGGGTGTTCGTGCCGTGCTCTAAACATTGAGCTATAAAAGAGCTATATCTACAGTAAAAAGATAATTATTTAAGTTTAAAATGTAGCAATGTTGAAATCTAACACACCGCTAGTTTCAACCTTTTTCCTTAGGTTCAGATGCTGCAAATATTAAAATATTTTGAGATGGATTGTTGTCGTCAAATAGCTAAACCTAACAGTCTATTCTGTTTTGTCCAGGCACCAGTATGCAGCATGCTGGCTGGTTCTGATTGGCTACCTGCTGGATTTGGCAGATGGAGCAGTTGCCAGGCGACTCGATGCCTGCTCTGCGCTGGGTGAGCGGAGTGTTTTGCTCAGTAGCTCTTACCAAAGATAAACTTCAACTGGGATGTTGGCAGGGCCTGCTGCACAGTCCTTTGTCCGGACTTTCTAATTTGGCCGCACAAACCCATAAACAGAGGGTACAACTTTAAAGCAAAACCTGCCATTGGATACACTGGATAGTCTAACAAAGTCTCTTAACTCGAGAAAAATCCTAAACATTCTCTAAAATTTGGAGGCACCCTAAGCAAATATGCAGCGTCTAAAATATACCGCCATTGGCACATTTTCAAAACATGACAGCATCCTATACAGTAACTCAAAAGGCACAAAAACAAAATACTTTTTGAGCATGGCTGCCCCTGTGTGCAAGTTGTCAACATTTTCTCAGCAGCCCAAAATAGCTCCCAGGTGCATCACAATGCATCGTTGGCTGCACATTTCAGGGGGCTTTGTGTCCCGACAGGGTTTTTCTGCATGACTTTGCAGGTGGGTGTTGTTGTGCCCCCCATCTTTTTTTTGTCAATTGAACAATCACTTTCTGATTAAGCAGCCTAATTCCACGGGATCATGGTCCAATTGTCTATTTTATCCCGTTGCTTTGGGTTCTCTGCATATCTGAAATTGCTAAAATTGTTGACCCTGGGCTGTGGAATTCCATCTCGTTCATTTGAGCTGTGGCCAGAATCACCTCATCCTCATCCGCTGAAAACATGCTCCATGCTCCTGGGGGATAAAGAGACCAAGGCATTTGAGAATGTTGTTTATAGAATGATGGCCTGTTGGGCTGACACTGAAATTTCCACTTGGAGACTTCTGCACGTACACACATGACACACACACACACACACATGCAGTGTCACTTGTCAGAAAAATTGGCAGTCGTCATATTGGAGCGTTGATAAACCTATCTAGACAGACTGTGATAGAATTTAAACTCTCATGACTAAGGCACTGTCAGATTAGAAATAGCGTAATAATAGGACATTTGGCTGTCACTATTATCTAATATAAATATAAAGCAGATTGTTAGTAAGGGTTGTGTGTCTGGGCAGTGAACTCCTAACCTTACCTTAGTAGTATTGATTCCACCCTACGAACTTCACAAGGCCACAAATTTTCTTGTCCTTTTTTGTGCTCAGGTGCCAAACTAGACGATTTTGCTGACTTCACCACCTTTGGGATTGCCACATCTTTGCTCCTGAGGACACCTGACCTGCTGGACAACATCCTGTGCATGTGTTATGTCATGTCTGTGTTCGTCCGCCTCTGCTTTTTCTCAAGTGGTAAGAGAGTATAGTTCCAGAATGAAATGTAAATTATATGTTGTGGATAAGTGATGGTGTTTATATCATTAAACGCTTGCATGCCCTGTTTTATGTCAGTCTTCAAACTCCTACTTGATCTTTGAAAGGAATCGCTGCGGTTCTGTCCATGTTGGTTCCGCAGGGATCCCGTTCATGTACCGCGGTTTGCCCTGCATCTACTCCTCGGCCATCCTGGCCAGTGCCTGTCTGCTGTCAGGGGGCAACATGGCCGTCCTGCGGGTCACTGCAGTGGCCATGATCCTCTTCATGATCAGCCAGAACTTCTACCCCCATGACAGAGTGCTGGAGTCCCAGGCCTGGAAGAAAGCGGTCTATGCAGGAGGTAAAACTCATTTTGGAAATCCAGTAGAAAGTCACTTCTCCTCTCTTGGACTGAGACATGAAGGGGAGATGTGTCCAGGATCTACAGTGATGATTAAAGGAATAGTTTGCCCAAAAACGCTGGTGAAGTTTGAATGTCAATATAACACACAAGTTAGCTTGTGCAGCTTGGTAGCAGCCTTCTTCAAAACAACTGGAATGGATGGAGACCATTTTTTAGAGTTCCAAAAAAGGCAAAAGTGACCATAAAATTATTCCAAACAGCATAATCCAAGTGTTCTGCAGCCAAACGATTGCTCTGTGGGTCAAAAAGTCCAATATTTAGCTCATTATCTCCTAGATTTTCCCCACTCTGGTCTTGCTGCCTTCAGGCGCTCCTCGTCCCCTGGTATTTCTGAGGTTTACAGTCGGAAATTCAAGTACTTTTCAGTCAGAAATAATAAAATGGACCCTGAAACAAAACTAGCTGTTTGGTGACTATTTTAGAAACCAGGTGGTACAGAGCTATTTTGTGCCTCAACGGCAGAATGAAGAGGAGAATATCGCATCAGTTTTATAATTGATGGTTTAATACGTTTATTGACTAAAAGTTATTATGCGTAGCGCCGAAAAGTTAAGCAAAGAGTGAGAATGTCACATCTTGGCATCTTGGGTCATCATGTAAAATTTGACTTTCCCATTTAATGACCTCATTAGCATAACAGGCTATGTTTGATATATCATGGTGATTATGGTGGGACATTAGGCAACTCAAGTGCCTCTTGTCTTACATCATCATCAGTCCCCTGGGGCAACTCGGGCTCTTGAGATGACACGTCTCCACACATCCCGGTCCAGCATTCCAGAGCACGTCCATGTGTCTTACAAAATGATAACATTTTAGAGTACAATCATCTGTATTTATAAATATTGAGTGTTGAACTGGGTACAAAGCATTTTGGAAAGACAAAAATATTTTATTATCAATACTGGGAGCTGGGAAAATGCCTAAATGGCATGTCAGTACAGTTTTAAAGGTGCTTTGAGTGAAGATGGACTACATCACATGACAGGAGCAGGAGAGGACTGCCTCTACACCTGACTGAGATTTTAAAGCTTCTCACTTGTGTTTTACTTTTCAGGAGTCGTCATGGTTTTCTGTTCTTCCTTCCCTCCTGCATGTGTGTACTACCTGCTGTGGTCTGGGTCCTACATTTTGTTCCCCACATCCCTTTGGAGCCGCAAAGTGTAGAGGGGGTCGCATCCGCGTCCCAAACTCCCAATAGGCTTACTACTGGCCCGTCCGGGTGAACGGAGGCTTCCAGACTGCTGCTGCCCTCTACTCCCATGGAGGATCCAAGCTGAACACGCTCACCCACCACAGGAGACCACTCGCTGTATTTAACCTTCATTTTGATGTGACAGCTCTAAGACAAAACTGGATTGAATAGAGTAAGAGTGAGGCATGAGAAGGACATGTTTGTAAGGATTAACATTTCATGCTGATTCGATGTATAGTCTGATGCTTTATAGCATTTTCCTTCAAGCCGGGGGGTTGGGTGGCTTGCTCCAAACGTTTTGGCCAAAATTTTCAGAAGTTTTATCTTCTGTATCTTCCAGCACAGTATTAACCTAATCTCCAATCTTTGTGTCTGTTACAATGTCATGAATTACAATTTAATTCTCAAAACACGACAGGAGGGCACAACAATTATTTAATAGCAAATAATTCTGTAAATTTTTTTTCTGATATATTTTGGTCTGTAATTTGGTTTTAAAATGTTTGATTTGTAATATCATAGGACATCATAACGTTTGTTTCGCATTGCTAAACATAGCTTAATGAATATTTTAATAAGTGCTATCTTGGTAGGGTCTACAAAATGTTTTTTCAGCAACTTCAGTCTTTTAGACGTTCAGTTCTATAGAGCTGTCCTTGAATCTTGGTTTATCTTTACAATAATGGACGTCCATACAGCAGTATGACTCAGTCTTGTGCTAACTGACCTCAGTGTTTGTATCAGGGCTGAGGTCAATTCACTTTCAATTTATTCAATTCAGGATGTGGATTTTCTTCAAATTCCACTTATTTTTATATCAATCGAAGAAATTACCGGGAATGATGGCTTTGTCATTGTTATTATTTGAATTGCTGTATGAATGTACATTTTGAATGGTTTGAATAGAAAGTGAATTGACCATGGCCTATGTAAACTAGAATTTTTTTTTTCAGATTTCCAGATTTTCAGCTCTTACCAAGTTATGATTCTGTCCAAGAAATTATGTTTTACATTTCCATATTTCCATTATATTTGATTTTATTGGGTATTTGTACATATTTGCCTCTGTTATAAGAGGCTTTGCAGTTTCACTTCCTAGCATGGCCAGTATTCAGTCTGACAGACATCACTTTTTTGTAGACCAGTCCTTTTTAGCAAGGACCTTTTGGCATCTCTCATCGTGTTTTAAAATGGCTGTTTGTGCCTCTCTGCCAAGATTGTATATTGTGAGTGACAAAACAGGGAGATTATTTTGTTTTCTAATGACTTGTTCTGAAGCTTGATAAGGGCAATAGTACAGAGAAACAGGTAAATGTCTGTTCTCACCCCCTATAACTACTGACACCCCATATTTAGATGAGTTTGCCTGGCACATTTCACACAGGGAACCTGACCAGGCAGAGTACAATTTCAGAAATCACTGACCAAAAAAAAACAGAAACTAAAATAAAGTAAAATAAGGTCATGTCTGGTGGTTCAGGGATTGGTTTAAAGCTGGTTCAAATTGGTGTTTTTATTTTTTATTTTACATGGTTTATGATAATCTTATGAAGAAAATCTGCATATGCAAATGCATACACAGACAACACTAACACAATTTAATCTAGTACATTCAGTGGTGCTTTCAGCTTTCCTGTGTGGGTGCTCTGGTTTTCACACTGTACAAACTGTAAGGTTACAGTAATGTAGCCTATGCATGCCAAGAAAGAGCATAAAAGATATATAAAAAAAAATACTTTACCCGATGACAAAAGAAAAACGGTCTGAATGAAAATCTGTTTTTAGTTCTGTACATTTTTGACAATAAAAAGAGGTAATATGAAATTGCTTGCTTTCATTGTTCTTAAAAAAACAGCATTTAAGTTTGAGTGTTGTATGATAAAGTTACATTGTCACAATACACTTTATCTGTGGCTCTACCCCTTGACATGTTTCCCTATTAGTTGCACATGCGTCTATGAGAGCAGCCCTGCCTTCTTGTTGTACTCGTAGATGTCTATGGCCTCGGAAATGCAAAGCGCTTTAGTAGCAGCTAGGTACAGGTAGGAATCTAACAGCTTTATGACGGACGAGAATGCAGGCCGGTCTTTGAAACTCCACATCCAACAGTACTTCATCAGGTCATGCCTAAAAGCATGTGGGAGAAATGGGGAAGACGTTGGGGTTAATCTTAAAAGGTGGTGACAAAAGCATAACTTGAGAAGAGTGTTGAAGGGAGTTTTTGAAAAAAAGTGCAGCTCTCATTGGTATAAGGTCACTTACAGAGGCCCTCCACAGTCCTCTGGTCTCTTCATTCGGTATGACCTCTGTAGTTGTGGAAGCACAGCCTGAGGCTCCAGCTCTGGATATGGAGGAGAGCCTGAGATGCAAAAAAAAATAAAAAATCCTGAGATAACATTCTTGAATAAGAGATTGAAATAAATGTGGCTTGATAATGGTGGTGGTGTTGATAATGATGTAACATGGTGTAATACTGATGATTACAGATATTAGAGCATGGTACATTACCTAAGGTGATCAGTTCATATAGTAAGATTCCAAATGACCATCTAGGAAGAAAAATAAATGGTTAAAAAAATGTTGTGACCCAATGTCAAAATGTATAGAGAATGATTATCTGAAAGATATGAGCATAATAGCCTTGCGATACCAACAATAGATGACTGATGCCAAAGGAATACATTTTAGTTACTGTGTGTGCATGCTACTGTATGTTTGTTAGCCATAACTCTGCCCTCACACGTCGCTCCTGTCTATAGTGGGCTGCTTCATAATCCTCTCTGGAGCCTGCCACTTCAGAGGCACCTCCGCTGCCCTCTGCCTGATCCCCGGATCCATTTGACGTCCTGCAAATGCCACACCCAACCCAGACACCCTGGCAGAGAGGCCAGGGCCGATCAAGATGTTCCTGGCAGCGACATCGCCGTGCACCAGCCTGTGCTCTGACATCAGGTAATCCTGAGGTAGGAACCAATGTAGGCCGACACAAATCACAGTTAGCAGAAATATCTAGTCATCAGTCCAAAGAAATCTTATTCAAAACTCAAAATAAACAGCATTCAAAGAATAGCATCTGCATTATGATCAGGAATTTAAATTGAGCGCATTTTAGTCCAGTTGTTTGTTGAGAATACAGAAACTGGTCCATCAGAGAGACTCACCAGGCCAGCTGCCACCTGCTTTGCCACCAGAAACACTGACCTCTCAGAGAAGTGCTGCACTGGATCCCCAACATCTGAATCCCTCTGGAAAGAAGAGTAATTCCTCCTCATTGCACTGAATTTAAGGATTGGAGGATCGCGTACAGTATATGACTGAATATTGATACACATTCTCTGAACCTTGGCTGTACCATTGTGTTTCTGAGTGTCCAGAGGAAGTGCAGCAGGTTCCCCGGGCTGTAGGCCTCCAGGACCAGGTACATGGGCAGACGCTTGGTCTGACAGAACAGCATCCGCACCAGCTTCTCATGTTTACACACTGTGGCATGGAACAGGACCCACTCCACAAACTCCTTCGCTTCAGGACGGTTGGGGCCATCTGTATGGGAGGCATTACAGCAGGGACAGAAGGTCACAAGAGTCTCCAAGCAATAAAAAAGTGTGCCGCCTTACAGTCCATATCATCGTGATTACCATTAAATGACCATTAATATTTCATTAACTACCTAGCTTAATTCCCCCCCTGAAATTAGAAATGATCAATTCACTTACAATACTATAATTACTCACAAAGACTTTAAACCTGACCACCCTGACCACATGTCTTGATGAGGAAAAACTCTGCGAAAATCCATACCTCGGAGTGACTTCACCACCACAGCAGTGAAGGCTCCATCTCTCTTCAGCAGGCCGTTACAGATGGGGCCGTAGCGGCCTGTCTGCCAGAACTCAAGTCCCTCCAGAACACACTCTCCAGGGATTTCCCATGGACGCAAAGCCTCCTGGACCCTCGCAGGGCTTATTAATGCTGCGCTCAGGGACACAGACTGCTGGCCTGTTAAACAACCACAGTCTGTAAAGGTTTATTATAATCCAGAGATAAGTGACATTACCAGAGGTGGGAACAAACAAAGAAAATTAGAACAGAAAACCCACAAATATCTCAAGAGAGCCATGAACTCAGGCACTTCTAATATTCATGGTTTTCCAGTGATTTTATACAGAGGATATACATGACTCCTCGGTTATTGCAGTTCATACCATTTGTATAATGGGCCGAGTTTCTTTGCCCTGTTTGTCTATTTCTGTGGAGACTGTAGAAAATCAGAGCCACCACTAAAACTGTGCTGAGAGCCAACAGAGAAGGGATGATAATCATAGCAAGTGGACCTGATGCCTCCTCATCTAAACAACAGGAGAAAGAAGAATATAGTTCAAAAACAGTTTGAAGGCTTACATATTTTACTCATCTTGATTCTAATAAAAACAACAACAAGAAAAGGAAATAGGATAATATCATAATATTACAAAAAGAGGACAAAAGGAATATAATTATATCAAATCACATCATTTGTAGAGAAGGAATGCAAAGTTGCATTTTCAACTTGCCTTTTCGCAATGCAATAAATGCCAAATGTAAAACTCACAGCACATGGGGCCTGAGGTATTGTTGCCACATTTTGTCTGCACATCCATAAGGGGCGGCCGGTAGCTGGCATTTCTCACATATGAAAGAAATGGCAGATCAAATCAGTGGTAGAAATGATTCCAAAGTCAACATCAGAGAACATTATCCCTGTGGAGATTAAAACTTGAACTTAAAAGTATGGAATAAGTTCACTTAAATGAAAAATAAAGCATACAATAATGCCCAGTTGCCACAAATGACTTTAAGACCATCCTACCTGACACCTGATGTTCCACTGATCATACGTTTCCAATCTTATCATATGAAAACCTAAATTAGACAGTCCAAAAACAGAAGCAGGGGAAATGAAAAATGACAACAACAAGGCTGTTATCAACAGCTTTCGGAGAACAGGCTTGAGTTTGTCCTTCTGCCTGTAAGGGCGATGACCATGGAGGTGACTGGGAAAGTTGACTGAATGTTAATCATTAACAATGGACCAGAAATGTAACAGGTGTCTTGTGCACACCCACTGCTGTTCTTACACAGAAGCAAGATTCAGCCACAAATCTGTGTATATAATAAAGGGTTAGCAGACCAGATGTAAGTTCTGGATTCACCCATGGAAAATTCTACTATAAATGTCAGTATTCTGAAGAGTAAAAGATGCTATTTTCATTGGTCCCAGGTTTACCAGTATATACACTTTATTATATTTAACACTTAACACTTTTCTTATGTGTTGAATGTGGCTTTGACAGATCTGATGGTTTAGTGGCGTGGATGGGCAGCTGGCATTTTTGTGCTAGTAGGAAATAAGTAATAGTGTAGTGGTATGCCTGTTGCTAAGAACAGTGGTTGCAGCCTCTCGGTGTTACAACCACAAGAGGGCGCAATTATGCAAGGAATTGTCCTCCAGCAAATCCTTCAATGCTCTCAATGGAAGAGGATTTCAGCCCTGTGTAGGATAGGTTACAATTCCCCAAACGCATCACATAGAAACGTAAACCTATATTACTGAGGGGCAAGTATCACTCAGAAGTTGCAGCCCAGTGCATTGGGAACGCATATGAGTGATGTGTATACTTTTGTTCACAAAACCTCACTTCGCTCTATTGTAAATAAATAAACTTGAACTTGAGCTATTGATTTCACTAGGGCAGACCACCAGAGTGGGCATTTCAGACGTAAAAAGATGTGTCCAAATGTTGGAACTCCGCCTGGCTGACACACCAGGGAAAGTAAAGCGAGCACTTCCCAATCACAGAAGACCCGCCCACTACCGCTCGCCATTGGTTCAACGGCAACGCTCTAGCACCGTCCCCAGACTCTGATTGGAGAGACACCCCTGCAATCAGGAAATCAACACAGAAAATGATCAAAAAAGTTATGGAGCGTTGCCTAATCGGTTCACGGTTCTTGCATGCTGCTGCGTAGTTTTTAAGAGAATAAGCCACTGCGCTTCTGGAGAACTAGGCGAGACCGCATGGCACGGCACGGACAAAGTGCGCACTGAAGAACAAGGAGCAAGGCTTCAGCATTTTGCAGTAACCAGGCTGCTATCCGGTTTAGCGCAGGGCCAGGTATGTTTTTCCGTTTCCAAGGACTGTCTTGCTGATGTCACAGGAGGGCAGGACAGGAGCACAGGTGCGCGGTGTAAAGTTGCCTCTCCAGTGCGCTTGGATGAAGAGCTGTCACCGAACGTGAATTTACGCAACAGTTGATTTGTCTTTTGGGGAGTCAAGTTTATCGTTTTGAAGTCTTCCAGTATTTTTCTCCTGACAGTGTTATCAATTTTGCTGGCACGTAATTGAGTCTTAAGTGGAATATTCCGCGCTTTCGGAACAGAAAGGCTTTCTGGTGCGCACAAACTGCGGCTCACAAGATTCGTCTTTTGTAGTATCGGGGTTTTTACCGAGTGAAGTAGTCTAGCCTGTATTTCTTTGTAAAGTGCACATACTGTGAATAGCGGGCGGGTGTGGGATTGAGACGCCTCAGCATCAGAACCAGCACTCTCTCCTATGCGACACTGACGCAGGTCTCGCATCCCAGTCGCAGACAGGTGATGCTCGCATGATCCAATGGAAGGATTACCCACCAAGAGAACGAGTTTGTTCTGAACGGACCGCTTTCCTTGGGATGGAATACAACACAAGAAAGCAGATTGCTTCACCTCAACTCCTATAATCTGCGATGGTTTTTCCGTGCGTCATTGCGTTTTAGGATCAGAAGTCTTGCGTCAAAGGGCAATCGTTCTTGGACTTCTTTTCAGGTTTATAAGAGACATCAATAATGTCCAAGACACTGAAGAAGAAGAAGCACTGGTCCACTAAAGTGCAGGAGTGTACCGTGTCGTGGGGGGGTGCCGGGGAGTTGGGCACCGTGGTGGAGGTGCGAGGCGGTGCTGAACTGGGAGAGTTCCCCTACCTCGGCCAGGTAGTTTCGGAGGCGATGGTTTGTCACGTCGGGAGGTTTCCCAGCGCCGGGGACGTGCTGCTGGAGGTGAACGGCACTCCAGTCAGCGGGCTGACCAACCGAGACACACTGGCTGTCATCCGCCACTTTCGGGAACCCATCCGCCTGAAGTCTGTGAAACCAGGTGTGTGCAGGTTTACTCTTCATTTTGAATCACAAAGAAGTTTCACCCCCCCACCCCTCATCAACACACACACACACACACACACACACACACACATACATTTTACCTCATAACATATTTACCCACCCAGAAACACACCCCTTTTACCCCTCCACCCCCCACACACACACACACACACACACACACACACACACACACACTTGTATTTACCCCCCCCCCCCCCCGCCCCACACACACACACACACACACACATACGCACGTCATAACTGTTGTGAATTGCACCTACAGTCCAGTATATTGAACCATGATGCCTCCAAAGGGGCTATTACAGCAAAGTAACATGAAGAATGAGGAGCTCAGCTCACTGAGACCTGTGTGTCTGCAATAGGATAAATAAGAGGGACTTGGAAAAAGGCTACAGCATCACAGCTGAGCCCCTATTTGCCTCTAGGGCAGCGTGTTGAAGGATCAGGTTTGTGTGTGTGTGTGTGTGTGTGTGTGTGTGCGCGCATCTTGATGTATGTTTGTGAGCAAGTCTACAGGTCAGGATTAGCAATATTCAGCAGGCGGTTTTAATAAAGGCTACTTAAGTGTGTCTGTGTGGTGCCTCCGTCTGTCTGCTTGTCTCCCATCCACTCATGTGGAGACATAACATTCTCTACAGCGCTGCTTTTGCTGCAATACAATCCTGCCAAACAGCAGACGATCCATAGGTGAAGGACGCTGGGCGCTGTGATCCAGACTGTTTGTGTGATTGTGCCCAGATCTGTGCGCCACAGTAGAAGTTTCTTTAAGCTTGCAGTCATTTGTACTTAATGTCTGTAATCTTCTTTGCATCCATGCACAGGTGTTGTTTGTCTTATTCGGTGCTCCTGTAACACCCCCCAGCCACAAGTAGGCCTACACATGCTACTTTCATGTCATCGTAATTCACTGCCTTTAAGCTCTGCTAAAAGCTTACTTATTGGATTTATGTACGTCTTATTTCATGACTTACTAGCAATTTGCATGTACTTCTTCATGGCCTGCAGACAGCCATAATTACAATGCAGGGAAAGTGTGTAAAATGTGTCATAATATACTGACATTCCAACTCACTAGTCCTGCGGGACAGAAGGGACGTACGTGTGTGTGTGTGTGTGTGTGTGTGTGTGTGTGTGTGTGTGTGTGTGTGTGTGTGTGTATGGATTTGAGAGAGGCTCTGCAGGGTGAGGCACTTTACAAACACTTAGCTGGGATTTGTTAATGGTTGCCTTGCCAACTTGCCAGTGTAGGCCTGCCTGCAACCTTGAGGTGGGTCCAAGTCTAATTGAATCAATTAGGTCTATATCCTTAAATCCTGTGGATGCTGCGCTAGCCTGGCGACACAGGTTGACACCTCGGCTCTCACAGGCATTTCTGCTCTGTGGTCGTTTGCTGCAAAGTGGATTGATCCTTCTCCTACACCGTAGGTTTGCCTGTTGGCGTAGCAGTATTTTGCAGAGATGGTAGGATCACACAAACTGTAGTGCTACATATGTTGTAGGCAATTTCTGGTTAATAAGACTGAAGAAACCTTTTCCTCCTCAGTACTGGTCTAACCACTTGTTCTTGCATTTGCTTCAAACATTCTTTCTCAGTCTACAAAATGTTGTTTTGGAAACTGAACTACTTAAGACCCAAATCTGGCAGAAATGTAACACTAGAGCAGCATGTTGGCCTATTAGGTAAGATAGGTGAGAGAGGGAATAATCTCAATTCTACAAAGTATATTACAAGCAATACAATATATACTGTGTACTATATAATGGTATTCCATATAGTGATGCTAAAGCTGGACCTGTGGAGACTACTAGCCATAGGCTGTGCTATTCCCCTTGGGGCCTCACTGTGTGTTTATATCTCTGTCCCCTTTCTCATGATTAATTCATGTGTCATCCATCATTGATGGCTCTTCCATGCCAAGACGAGATGGCTGATGGGGGATCAGATGTTAGGTGACTGGTGTGGATGTAAACTTCAGTTCTCATGACAGAACAAAGCTGGTATGGGTAAGTGCTAGGAGATAGCTAGTTGAGTTTGGGGTTAATAAGACTTTCTGTTAAGGGTTTGGGTGTCTTTTTCTTAAAGTTGGCACTACAGTGGCAAACGAATCATAGCATTATTGTAGGCCTGTCGCAGCACAGTGTTGCTTGTGTGCCTCGTGTTTGCACAACACAGCAAAAAAGTTACATCAGCCTGCAAGGAAAGCATTTACATTATTTGAGTGTAGTTCCCTGCTGAAAATTGTCTTTCCCTCTTTCCCTGCTGCTTACCTTCTCTTTTCTTTATCTTCTCTCACACAATTATGCCCTCTCATCACTTTCCACTATTCCTCCTTGTCTCTGGTGTTTTCTCTCCTTCGCTACATTATTTCATACTCGACTCACATTCTCACATTCCCCCGGCATCTTTCCTCACCTTTTCTTCACTTCCCTCCCCAGTGCATTGCATCTTTGCTCCTTATTTCACTTTGATAGGTTATTGCATTATCATTAACAATAAATCTTTTAAAAAGTGCACAATCCATCTGCGTTTGTGTGTTATCAAGTGTGGTTGCTGATTAATAACACCTGTATTCCCACTGAAGGCATTAGGGGGGAGGGCGCCCATCCTCTGAACTACATTGCTTTGCCATGAGAATTACACCTGTGGCTTCCAGCCAAATTGAATATGATTTTATGCTTTCACTACAGGTAGGACTTACTCTTACACTTCTGCATAGCCAGACCAGAAAACAGAGGTTTGTCCAGAGTGCCGCTCTGGCTCCTGACCAGACCCTGTACTCTGTATGCTGCACCCACAGAGAGAGAGGAGCTAGGCAATAGGCAATAACCTTGAGGAGAGGATAGAGTGGAAATGCATAGTGATAGGAGATACCTTTTGCAGCTTAGGGACTTTTGAGTGGGTGGCTCATTGATTAATGCTGTGAACAGACTTTGGTTGGCTTGTTTTGCCTCATTGGGCTTAATGGATAGTCCAGTTAGCACTCCGGTCCTGGAACATGCTTCACACGCATGCTTCACATCTATACCTTTCAGAGCCCATATACATATTTCAAGTATATTATAAGTTTTCCCGGGTTCTGTTTACAATAACTATTTTTGTGGGCTTTAAAAGAAACATTTTCCATTATATTTTTTTATGAAAGTCTCGTCCCCAGTCCAGAGATCAGAGTATCTCAGCCATAGATTGAATGCAGTATAGATTACTGAAGAAAAGGGCTTGCAAATGGAAAATAAATATTCACATCAGACCCCATCCCAACTCAGCATTGTCTACTGGCTGTCACATAATTTAAAACCATGTATTAAGTTCTTGGTCAATACTTTCTCATAGTGCTTGTTTACATTTGCTGTAGTGTTAAGTGTTCCACTGTGTGATAGTATAGACTAAAACATTAGCTAATTGTCAACAAAAACAAACAAAGAATCCTTAGGGTAACTTAGGTAGATAAGTATGCTGAAATATAATACAATATGAGCTATAGTGGCATGCGTCAATGTAATGGTCCCATTCATTACAACATGGAGCATAATGCTCCATCATTTACATGAATGTTTATTGGTGCCATCTTGCATAGTTGGGTAAGTTTAAATAGCAAAGCAATGATCCAAAGATGCTGTGTTAAAATACTGAGCAACTCCAGGTGTAGCGGATCTCAAATAAAGAGAACATTTCTCAGTTCAGAGGTGAACTGTTTTTTTTTTTTCTATTTAGAAGATGAATGGGATGCAGTCACGATTCTTGGGGAGCCTCAGGACTGTTGAAGGTGCAGAGGCGCATTTTTATTTAGAGTGTATCTCAGCAACCCAGCACTCAGTCACTTCCCCAATCCAGTGACAAATGGACTGCAAAAATGTGTAATTTCATACAATCATACCTAGCTTAATACCCAGGGAGAGGCAATAAAAGTGAGTTGCATTCAGTATTTTATTTATCGTTTTCATTAAGCAAAGAGAGCTATGGATAAGTAAAGTACTTCTGCTCAGGTATCTCCACACGAGGCTTTAATCCTAGTATGCACAGTGAAAAATAAAGCATCCACAAGGCTTTTCATGTGGGGAATCCTTTTTGCAAAAGAACCAAGAAAAGGTTCCTGAAGATAAAAGGTGGCCTACGGGACCCTGCTAAGAATAAGCTTCAATAATTGAGTGGGAGATAATTGCAAAGGATCTTAAATTGCACCTGTTGGAGTTTCTCCTACAGAGACAAACTTAGAGGAAAAATCCACCCTCAGATTCTCTTACACTGTTGTATATCATCGATCTGTGATGTCCAATGCATTCCAGGAGCTATTTTGTGATTAAGAGGTGTAATTTACTTTTTTGTTGTACATTCTTTGCCTCAACCTGCCTCATCTACTTCTACTTCAGTTAGTGAATTCCTACATTTCCCAGAATGCCATTTGACAACCCCCTGCTTTTTGCTATCAAACTCCATTGAAGCTCCATTGTTATCTGCAGGAATAGGAAAAATACACCACCAAACTACACAATGGACCCAGAAATCCAAGGTACCACCAGTAGCTGTTTACTAACAGTGCCAAAGTGTTTTTGGGTGGATTTTTCCTGTAAGAACCCATCATTTGCTCATTTTTTATTTAGAGTAGAGTGAAACCAGATCTATACTGAATAAACAAGCCCAGTTTTTTTCTTTTCTGCTGGCTGGTGATGTGATATTAAGGCCAACACTTCACATGTTTGCCATCACCAGCCCAGCAGAGCGGTAAGCACACAGTCTGTGTTAATGTGGTTCTCCCACAGTGCAGTCAGGGCTTCTATGACTAAGCTGCTCTAAACCAGCTGAGAGGAGCTGTCAGGGTCTCTCTGGTCCTGCGGCTTTTCACCAGACTAAATGTAACGTCTGTTCTACTTCCAATGACTACCTGTCTCCCAAGTGCTTCTGTAATGCAGCACAAGTTTGTCTGAACATTTTTTTTTTCAGAAGATACTTTATAGGAACATGGGTGCTCCCCATTTAATATAGCATCGCAACAAACCACTACAGAAGACCAAAGCTGCAATGAAAGCTTTATTGCTGCCGGGTTCCAAGTTGGTAAAATAAATGTTTTGCCGGTCCACCAGAGGATCATGAAATGTTATCATATAGTAAGAGCATTAGTATCACCGCTCTCTCTCTCTCTCTCTCTCTCTCTCTCTCGCTCTAAAAAGATGTTTTCACATGCCTACAGTCGTTTAGAAAATGTAATAAAACTGGTTTCACTCTGTTTCTTTTGCAAGAGTTTCTGTTTAAAGAATTGTCTATGATGGTGTCAGAGGAAATCAGCCATGTAAAATTCATTTTGTTGAGCTGTCACACTATGTGTGTGTGTGTGTGTGTGTGTGTGTGTGTGTGTGTGCGGTGTGTGTCAGGCGGTAGCTTTCTCAGCCTATACACAACCACACAGCTTAGGTTCCAAAGTCGCCATCCTATTTGAGTGCATGGAAGAGCTGCGGAGAGACTTCTGTCAATATGAGATTTTTAATGAAAAAATACTTTGAAAAAACACCAGCTTTGTTATAGTCCTGGGTTTCTCCACCCTCTGGCCCCCCGGTCCTCAGCATGGAGGCCACTCAACATTCCAAGTGCTAACAGAGCTCCACTGGCATCCTTGTCTGCTCTCTGCTGCTGCATCCCTGTGTGTGTGTGTGTGTGTGTGTGTGTGTGTGTGTGCGCGTGTGTATATGGTTACTGTGGCGGTACACCTGATGTGACATCCACCCATCATCCCCTCCCACCGGCTGCTCTCCAGGCTCATTCCCTAAACCTGTCACACTTCTCCGCCCTCCAGCCCTCCATCCTGCCAGCCGGTCAGCAGGGAGGGAAGGATAGTGCGAGCGGATGGGCGTTCTGAGGCCCCAGACGGCAGCAGCTGCTGTGAATACCAAAGCGCGCCTCTTTCCTCTCTTTTTCATCCTTCCGTCACTCCCCTGGCACAGCCCTCTCCTTCTGCAGCTCCGGCTCAGCACCGCCCCGCACCGCCTCGCACTTCTCCTAGTCCACTCCCTCTTCTCCAACACTCTTTTGCAACTCTGCCTCCTCCTGTCTCGCATCTCTCTGCTCCTCCTCCTCCTCCTAAGTGCAGGAAAGACAAACTCAGTCCAACCCAGAGGAAAGAAATGAATGATGGGAGAGGGGGAAGGAGGCTCTGCTCTTCTCTGGTCTCCCGTCTCACTCTTTTTACAGTTGTGTTTTGTTTGTATGTCAGACAGAGTCGTGCAACCACCTGCAAATGGCAGAGCGCCCCTTGAGAGGCCATGTTGGCAATCTCCCCCAGATGTGGAGTGACATTGGCGTCCCAGCGCTTGTTGTTTATCCCCCCCTCTTCGTTCTTCCATGCCAACGCTGTCAGGTCCACAGAGCCGCAATGCAGTAATGAATAGGCCAACAACAAAGATAGCTTTTTCATATGAACCGTGCCTCTCACTGGCAGGCTTTCTTAGAAAAAAGAGGCACCATGACTTGGCAGGCGTGTTTAAAGGCAGCGGAGATGAGTGTGTGCTGATTCACTGAGACTGCCTCTTTCTACACACTGAGTGGTCGTGCTGCGATGTCAGCAGAAGCCATGTCTCCAGGTTGCCGCTGGTGGAAAGGGAGTGCGTTGTGTGTGCGTGTGTGTGTGCGCGCACACGCACACGCACACGCACACACACAGACTCTTCCTCAGAGACTCCCGCCCTCCTTTCCTCAGCTTGACTCCTAATTGGTCTCTCTCCAGCAGTGAGCCATCCTTGCAGCTGTTTATCCCTTTCGAGATAAGATGAGGTCAGCCTCTAAATAGTGCGTATAAATAACAGAGGCCAGTGCCTGGCACCTCCTCTATCATGAGGAACAATAGCCTCCACTGCGAAGCTATGTAAAGCTAAGACAGAATCAATGGCCCGGCAATGGCAATTAACCCATGTTAACCTATGCCAGGCTAAACTAAATCAGTCAGCGGCTGAGAGATATGCTGGTGGTGTTGTCCTGGCAAAGCGGGCAGGCAAAGGAGAAGAGATATTGTCACCTGGGGAGTTGTTTCCCTCTTGTCATCCATGAACACTATCATTGCTTGCCGGACTGAGCGCTGCCACCGACTTCCTGATAAGGCGTGTTTATACCCCCTGCCTGAGAGGCTGAGACGAACAGCAGGAGGTGGCTGAGCTGGAGTGGGCTGCTATCGTGCCATTAAGTGTATGTGAAGACAATGCGCTTCTATCAGCAGTGCACCACCACCTGACCCTGGTGTGAGAGATTGACCACAGGCAGATTAAGTAAGAAATTGTCCCCTTTGGTGTAGCTGTGAGCAGCAATGAAACAGAACAGACAGAGAGCTGGTTACAGCTGCTTTTCAAAGGGAGAAGAGAGATTGACTGATGTCCGAGAGGGCGGGTGGGAGAGAGGACCAAAATGGATGGAGAAGTACACAGGTGCAGGTGTGGATAGAGGGATACAGGGGGATAGATTATCTGATAGCCGGTCGCTGATGTTATTGAATTGAGATGCACACTTACTCCCCTCTGCAGAGAGCCTATTTGGCGGCTTGGTTCCTGGCTGGGTCTGTATGAAGCATCCCCTCGGTGCTGCAGAGGCAATAACGGGAACAGAGAGAGGTGGCAGCTGGCACATCGGTGCCTAGGACATTTTTTCCTGAGCGGGATTCTGTTTTGAGGGAGGTATCGAGTTTAAAGAGGGAGAGAGGAAAAAGGAACGAGGAGCATAGGTTTAGAAAGAGGAATTGGGGTCAAGGGGGGGAGGAGTGCACACAATGGGAGGGAGAGGAAAGAGTGAAAAGAAGGAAGGAAAGGAAGACGAGGAGAAGTAGGTGGGATTGAAGTTGTTGTGATGAGAGAGCAATAGTCATCCCGGGGCTGAAAACAGCAATGCTGCCATTAATCATTATAATAGTATTGATGCACCATTGTGACTGTCTGAAATGATTCTACCCAGTGTTCAAACAAACGGACACTTATTATTCCTGACTTACCGCTTGGCCCTGAGGGTCGACAAGAACCGTTGGCTTTTCCAATCTTAATGTCTGCAAATAACCTGCTCCCATTCCTCTGTGTGAGCTGCCAGCGTGTGTGTGTGTGTGCATTAGAATGAGAAATTAAGGCACATCCGGATTGGTCTCCACACCTCTAGTGGCCTTTTGAGACAGAACGCAGTCACGGAGATGGGCTGCGTGCATCTCTTTCCAGGCTGTTGGACGCTGCCACTGTGTCCTCCCTCTAATTTCACTTCCATGTCCGCAGACGTTCCTTGCCATCTCTCTTGTCTGTGACGTTGCTGGCATATTTACTGGTATGGCTCTGTTGTTTTCTTTGATTCATTCTCTCCTCATATCCAAGGGGCTTATTTTGCAGGGTAGAAATGGCGCTACGGCTGAGTGCCTGCCTTTGTATGTGTATTCTTGTGCAAATCTCTGTTCCTCCAGTGTAGATCTTTATTTACTCTATGGGTAATAAAGCAGTGGAGAACACTCAATCTCAGAGTTCAGTCTCTGGGTTGGCTGTGGTACTCCCAGACTTGGCCCTGCGCCCGTGCTGATGGGCCTTCGTCAATACTCATTCTGCCAGCGCAGCCCACTCAGCTGTTTAGTCTTGCCACTCCACCTCAAAGGATCGATTTTAGGCCATTCTGCTGGTGCCCATGACAGCATCTCATATCAAACGGATATAAAACCCACCATCATCCCAACGCACCTTCACAGTAACCACCCACTCAGCCAGCTGCTGCTGTGGCCCCTTCTGCTCCCAAAGCTGCATCACTCGTGGTGTTTCTGCCAAACCTTAGCATGGGAACAGCGAGGGGAATGCGTGTATTTTGTGTCTGAGCATGGGATGCTTTCTTTGTTGTGTCTTCTTTTCTTTTTTTGCTGCTTTCTTCGTCCATCTGCGGAACTGTGTGTGGTATCACACTCAAAGCCAGGGTAGATATTAGCAATAATATGAAGGATCCACTATCAGGTAAAGGCACAGAAATGTTGTTACTGGCCAAATTGAGTTCCATCATTACATCGGCTGGACATAAGCAAGGTTGTATACAGGTTATTGATGTTTACACATGGGCAGAAAAACTGGAGGAAATCATCTTGAGACAAAACTCGTAGCATCTTTGAGTATCTAGAAAAGCGCCCAACAAATATAATGTATTATCATTATTATTATTAAAACTGCTGCATACAGAATAATCCCCTGTGGGTCACCAGAGTCAATCTGAAGATGCAATCGTCCCTATGTGGGAGATGGAAGGTAGCCATTTTCTCACCCTGTTATCTTTGCATCGTGTGTTCTTCTCCCTCGCCGCATGGAGAGATGTCATGCTCTGCGGAGTTGAGGTTCTCTGAGTGTCCTCATTAGGATTCATGGATGTCAGGATCTCTGCCTGGCCAATTTGGTTCGCTTTGCTCGTTAGCTTCCCTAACAGGTTATTGATCGGGTCCAATCTCATCCCCGTTAAGTCAACCGCGGCATCCGGAGCTGCTGCATACGCCCAAGGCCCTGATCTTCATGAGGAGAGGAGGACACCAGGAGGACGTCTTCCCGTTCGTACACACACACACACACACACACACACAAGCCGCATATAACATCTAGAAAATGAGGTCAAGCATGTAAAAGCGAAGATTTTAGTATTGAATGGCAATGCAAGTTCCACCCTTTTTCATCTTGTTTTGCCCGTGCAGAGGGCAAACTCTGCCGCCAGTGAGCCCATAGTGACATCATGACAGCATCTGTTATGACAGCCTGTCCTCTCTGTTTTCTGTTTGTGATTGGTGTTTCCTATTTTCCACTAATAAGCCAATCCCAGGCGATGAATTGCAGATTGTTTTTGCTCCTGAAAGGACCAGAGGTCTTGCATAATCAGACCATGCCATGGTCTGCATGTGCATGTGTGTGTGTGTGTGTGTGTGTGTGTGTCATGCTTTGCTTGTCTGTTTAAGGACACCAGAACACACACACACACACACAGTGACAAACAGGCCCCTAGGCCTTGGCAGCAGCCACCCTCTTGCCAACTCTCTGAGGTTTTCTAGCAAATTGACTCGAGAGTTCACATGCACATTACTCACTGTTCAAAGTAAGCAGAAGGCCGTGTCTCTCTGTGATATTGACGCTGTAGTGGAGCGACTATTGGAGTATCCATTAGCACCAATTATTCAACACTGCTCATACGACAGCCAGGCGGATTATTGATTTCAGCCGTTGTGATGTGTTGCCATTTATGAACTCAGCCCTTGAACTGATGCTATGAAGAAAACAAACACTCCTTTATTGCTTCTTCTTTACATGGAGAGTTTATCTCTCTCTCTCTCTGTCTCTCCTTGTCTCTGGAGTGGAATATCCTCACCTGATCCTGGAGTGATGACCAGGTCGTACCCTATCTATTTCGGGAAGCACTTATTACGCTGTCCATCACCCTTTGACCCTAATGGACCTCTGTGTTCAAGCTCCGAACTGTGGAGGAATAAGCTCCGCAACCTTTTCCACAGTCTATTTGTATTTACTGTCTCAGTGTGCCGTTTTCACAGCATTTTCCAATGTATGATGTTGTTGTTTGTCGAACAAAGATTGTTGCCGGTTACGGCTCTGTCACCAGCTATCTGTCACATCGTTTTTCCAGGGTTCATTCCAACAACGGCTTCAAAAAGAACAGTATGTTCAGTTTTGAGGCTTTTTGTATCACCTATTATAAAATGATCATTATAAAATGTGTCACTCCAGCAGAGTGACATGTTTCTAAATAATTTCAGCGTAACGACATAAAACTGAATAATGATTAGACACCAATAAGGATGACATGGTGTGAAACATTGCTTTGTGTGCTTAACAATGCTGCGGGACCTGTTGACGAATCACTCCATTATTGTCATTGTCTCCATTATTGTGTCTCCCATGTAAATGATAGAGAGCTGAATGTTTATCAGGGAATCATGTGTGGAATGCAGATATTTTTGGTTTGTCAAGCACAGAGTGTGCTGCTAGGAAGTTCCACCAGTGTATTGTTACCAACAGGTGTTTTTTTTCTGGCAGCCATTTCACATTGTTTCCATCTTGCCTCTCCTAACTATGAGGCCATGGCAATAGCCTCTATACTTGTAGCGAATTACAAGGTCTCTCCTTCTCTCATCGTCTTTGCCAAAGCAGTTTACAATGAGTGCAACAGTACAATAAGCTTAAATTCCTAAATTGCTAACACTGCAATAACTAGTGCTGTAGTACAAGTGCCACGGGTGGCAGACATCAAAAGAGCTTCTTCAATCCCTCGGAAATGACAAATATCTTCATTTTAATAGTCTTTTTTTTTCTTCTTTGGTTTCTGTTCCTCAGCTACCACTGTCGTCGTTTGTACTGCTCTTTGTGTGTGTGTGCGGTTTTCTATTTTTTTTTATTTTTTTTATTTTTGCTACGATCTATCAAGATTGTATCAGGCATCATTCAAGGCCCATCATTATGATGCCAGTCATCCATCATGTCCCTGGCACATCTCCTGTGAATGAAAAGTGGTTTGAAGGTGGCATGGCCTTGAGGCCTTCACCAATTATGATTCCAGTCAAGCGATCACACTGAAACGTCTTCTCAGAAAATCACTTTCAAGTGGAGGCGTGCTCACGGAATGCACTAACTCACTTTGACTCTGCAGGCTGCATTCACAGATGAGGTGAGCATTGAGTTATTAGGGGAATGCGGTCTAACGGGTGTAATGTAGATGTACAACCTGTTTTCTCCTTTCTCATGTTTAAAAAATGTGGAGCACAGAAACATCTTACTTGTCCTGAATGGCGGCATGTAAACAGGGCTTTCAGAGTCCAACCGAAGCTTCTTTGCACCACAGACTAATTATAGAACTGGTTGATGAATCTCAATCCCACAGAAACTTGATCCCACCACTTAATTCCGCCCCCTCCCCCATTTATTGATATTCAACCACCAAGCAAAACAGTACGCCTTGGCTGAGGGAACAGTGAAAAATTGAGCAAAAGAACTGGCATGCTCAAATCTGTTGAGTTTAAAGGTCTGAAATTTGGCTTTGGAAAAGGGAGTTGCCTGGAGCAAGTGCTGTGGTCCAGGCAGGGCCACTGGCCAGGCTCATCCTACTCTCATGATATCAGGCTTTCGCTTTTCGCTGGTCCAGGGCTTTGCAGAGCTATTATGGGATGGCATGGATGCCGTCTGTGTGCCCAGGCTGCCTAAGAGCCTGTGTGTCAAGGGGCTCCTTAGGAGCTGGCAGAGTAGCACAGCTCTCTCACTGATTCCACACTTCTGCTGACAGGCGCCACAGCTAGGCCAAGGGGACAAGTAAACACACATACAGGCATGGGTGTTCAGCGCTATGCAGTTACACACACACACACACAGAGCCACAAAGTGATGGATAAAGTTGAGATCCTTCGCGACAGCCACCCACCCTTGCCTTGACCTGCGTGACCCCTCAGAGCATTTTAGCGTGAGATGGCTCCAGACTGGACATATGTGAGCGAGAGGGAATAGAGCGTCTTGTCATGAAACATGCATCCTCCCTTTTCTCAATGCTGTGATCACAACCTGCCTTGGCGCTTGAGTTGTGTGTTTTATGGAAACGCGTGTGCTCTGTGCAAATTTTCCTGATGTCTGTGAAATGCAGGCATTGACTCTCTAGGATTCAGATGTGGCAAAACTGAAAATGTAAAGACAATCATCCCTTTTGCTCCATTGCCGAGTTACAGCGACTGCTGCAAAAGACAGACTCACTGCACACCATCAGGCAGTTTACATATACTAATTATTTGGATATCACCAAGATGTCATGATAAGTTTGTAGGATAATGATATTTAGACCATTCTGTTTGCACTTGAGCCTAATAGGATCTTGAGTAGATTTCGAGTATTTCTTATGTCTGGTAACTTATTAGCAACCAACGTCATTGTTTATTCGTCCTTCTGCCACAACTACAACAACAATAATACAAACAACAGTAATCATTGTTATTCATAAAACACTCAAAACCAAAAACACTACAAAATGTTAAAAGCAAGAGTCAGAAATTGAACCAAAGACGGGGTAAGCACTCAGTACAAACTATGGCAGTGTTTGACACTGCCTTCTCTCAGCATCATGCGCTCTCTCACTCTCTCTCTGCCCCCTGAGAGGCAGGGTCGAGCAAGACCAGGGATCAGCCGGGCAGTCAATCACACTGTCAGATGCACACACACACACACACACACACACACACACACACACACACACACACACACACACACACACAGCCTGCCACTGCTTCTCTCTTGTTTGTGACTTTAAAGCTGGTCTGGTTTTTCCAGCGATGCAGCTGACGACTCGCACGCCTCTGCTGTGAATCACACATCCGATGAATGGCGGTGTGTGCGGACAGGAAGGATTGCTTTTCCACCAATGAATGAGACCACATTGACTTACGGGAATTACAAATCAGTGATGCTCTCATTCGTCCGGCCGCGGCAGATGATAATTCAGCTGGCTCCGCATCCCTCAAACCACAGCAAATAACAAACACACAGGGAGACACAACAGATTTAATGATGTATGCAGATGAGAGTTGAAACTGAGTGAGCTTCAGGTCCGCGCGGGTCCCTGATACCTGTTTTCTTTCCCATCTCACCCCTTCGCTTCTCTCCGCGCTTTGTTTGTTCCAGCCGCCCGTTTGTTTACTCTGATTTATTGTCCATTTTTATCTCCACGCTTCAGCAAGCACCAGCGCTACGATATGCAAATATATGACCAGCTTTGTCTCCAGCAAATAACAGCGTGATCCCGAGTTTGCATGAATAACTGATGATCGGGAGTTGTAAACAAGGCTGTGAATACGACACAGCGCTCTTTGTTAGATTTCTGTGCGGATCGAGTGAGCTGTGAAAGAGACGGGGAGAACAAGAGCTGGAACTTCAGTGTTTACAGGCTGTTTACTCACCGTTCTCACTCGGGCCGTCATAGTGTGTCATTAAAGAACCACATTTGGCTCCAGTCCCCTCCAGGTTTGCTGCTGAGCAGTTTGACAAATGAGGCCATACTGAACCACAGTGGACTAAAACCTAACGTATACACATATAGATACATAGACAGACTTACAGACACATGCACCCTTGTGATTCCCCAAAAGCCTGCCGCTCCTCAGCTAATGATCCAGCCCAGCGCCCTAGTCGTTTCTATTATTGGGATGTGTTCCTATTCATCCATCATCGGCTGCTTGGTGATGCGGGGTGGCAGGGCGCATAAGTGGCCCCCGCACTTTCCTCTTCTTAGCCCTCCACCTCCACCCCCTTTCCCTCCCCCTTTTCTCTGCTCTCTTTTTATCTCCTCTGTCCTTCTGTTTTCCTCTTGCTCATCTATGGATGGTTTATGTGGGAGATCAGCGAAAGCGGAGCAGGCTCTATTCTGTTCCACTGAGTGGGCATAGTGGTTGCTTCAAAGGAAAGGGGGTCAGTTGATGGGAACGGGGGAACGATGCCCCTCATCATGCAATTCATGTCAGCATCATCAAAAGACGTCACACTCGGTGGACCCGCAGCGGTGACTGAAGTGTTGTTTTTGATGTGAAATCAACCAGCGGGCCCACTGGTTTGTCGCTAAGCAGGAAGCAACAACACTCATTCCCTGGAGATGAGGATATCCAATCGCCTATAGGGAGCAGGTGCAGCTAATGCAGTTTGCTAAGCATCAGTTTACCTCCTCGGTCTCATGTAAAACTCATCAGCTCCTCCCTTTTGTCCCCAGAGGGAGCCTGGCCTATTAGCCAAGTAAGTAAAACTAGCCACACTTGTTTCTTAGTTTCGGGGGAGTTTCTAAGCAGTATTGTATTTCCAACTGGAGCCAGTTTTTCCAGATTGTACGATGATGATGTTTGTCGTTGCCTGCGAGTCGCTTTGCCGTTCTAGCAGATTTAAGACCGAGATAATCGGCGGAACCTGCGACTCCGGAAGCCCCTTGTTTTTGACACTTTAGTGGTCGGAGTTCATTCCCTCTATTCCTCTCCTTGACAACTGGTGCAGCACGATGAAGTACGAGGGGTGAAAGTATCAAGCCACAAAGCCTAACTACCATCCAATTGGGTGTCAATTACTCCCGGCTGACATCCAAGCTCTGGGAATGGGGATGCAGCCTATTGTCTCTCTCTCCCTTTAAAGATTTAAAGAGAAAGCCTAGCAGTGCAGGGTTTAAGATGACACACAGGCTTACGTCCGGTTTAACCCCAACCACCTGAAGGACAGGTAGACGGAGCCTCCTCAGACTGCCATCATGCTTCAGTGTGGGTGAGGAGCAGCAGTGCAAGGCTGCCGTTGTACAAAGGGATTTGGAGGAACAGTTCACAACAAAGATAAGTGCTTCTGAGCGCGTGTGAACGGGCGTGCACGCGCATCTGTGCGTGTGCGTGTGTGTCCAAGGACAGCGGAGCAAGAGGAAGGCATTGCACTGAGGCCAATTAGCTTCTTTCTTGATCCCTACTGGGTCTCTCTCAGGGAGCAAGGCCTGACTTCCCGTCTCGCGAAGCAGCACTGCAGCTGGCTCCCACATAAGCACATGAACACACACACACACACACACACACACACACACATGGACAGACACATGCACGCACACATACAAACGCTCACACACTGCTGCAGTATGAAATAATATTCCGTCACACCATAGAGGGCCCTAAAGCTCTGATTTTGCATCATTTTCTTTTTTTCGATTATCTGTCAACCTTGCCAGTATAGTTTAACATCACTTTCTACATCTCTGTCATCTGCTTCACATTAAATATTCTCTCTTTATTTTAGCTTTATTAAACCTGCTGCAAGGTGTTTGACGTAGTCTGTTTCAAGCTTGCCTTAGCAATCCTGTGGACTAAAAGGCCATTTAATGATACATGAATAATATATGTTGTTTGTAATAGCACTGTAATAACTAGCAGAAATATTATGAGTTGTTTACTTGTCTGCAGTGGAACCTCATTCATAAACAAAACTCTTAAGAGCAGTGAGTTTGCGTGACAAGATGTAAATGCAACACGATAATAATAACTCTGCCCCAAGACATTAATGTTTGCCTTTGTGTTAGTTGGGGAGCAACAGCTCTGGATGTGCATGAGAAACGAACGCTTTTTGGCGGAAAGGGGAGCCTCAGGAAACTCTGTAATGAGGACGAGAAGGCATTTGACGTTCTCCGTAGCAGGCTCCAGTCGCAGGCTACAGGCTGTTCCAATCCAGTGCAGGAACAGAATGGGAGAGGGAAGAGGGGAAAACACAGCGTAGGAGGAGAGGGAGGAGTGCGAGGAGTAACGCATGAAGGACCATAGCGGAGAGAAGGAGCGGGATTAGGAGGGGAAGGGGGCTTAGCTAAACCCCACGCCCCATCTGGGAGGAGATGAGCCCGGCAGGCTCTTAGCTGTGGGAGGTCTAAATGAAGTCATCAACGGCGCCATTGAATTATGGCCAATTGCAGATAATGACTAGTAGGAAATGTCACAACATTCATGCGGTGATTAGAGCCACTCCAGTCACTCAGCTGTGTCTATCTCTCGCTGGGTCATTAAGCTGGAGAGCTCTGAACCACTGCGCACCGGAATGTTAGGTTCCTGTACGCTAGCGCACGTGCACACACACACACACACACACACACACACACACACACACACGTGCGCACAAAGACACACTTGCCTCCGAAGCCGTAAAAGTCAGGTTTACTGTAAGCTTAATGGTTGACAAAAACAGTTTCCTCTAGTAGGGAAGAATTAAATCATTGTCATTGAATTTTGTGTTGCCGCGTGCGTGTGCATCTGTGCACGTGTGTGTGCACGGATGCCACCTTTTTATGCCTTTATGTGTCTAAGAGAGAGTTTGTTTTTGTCTGTGGGTGGGCGCATGCCTCTGTCTGTGTGTTTTGTTGAAGGCTAAGGGCCCTCGTTTTTTTTTTCACTTATCAAAGTCCAAGTGTTGCCTGAAGTCCAAACAATGCACTGTTGATTAGTGTGCTGGGGCGTTCTGACCTCTTCCATTCTCTGTCATTCATCTCCAGATGCAGCGGTAAGACTTGTTGCGTGTGATTAATGGAAGATACTAAATGAAAAGTTTAATTGCTTTGGAAGGAAGTAGTTGCCTTCAGCTGTCAAGTAGACATCTATTAACCCTCGCACGCACACACACGCACACACACACACGCACACTTTGGTCTGTTTGCCGCCAGAAAACATGTACTGTGTAAATATTCGAGTAGCAGTCCAAACTGAAACCAAGCTTGAGTGTTTACTTACTTGCACTATTTCAACATCCCAACCTTTCCATCCACATAGGCACGGACTTTGGACAGGAACTTCTCTTTGAAATATAAAACAAAAAGACACCTGTTGCTGGATTTATCCTTCCTTGGTAGTTTACTCAGCAATGTTTTGACCTTAGCTGGTCTGCGTCATACACTGTGTTTTTCCTATCAAGCTGCTAGTCAGTATTTTGAAGAA